>NW_019416467.1:54466-288586 GCF_000390285.2 Anoplophora glabripennis | reverse complement strand
TATTCCCTTGAAGATGCTGCACCTTTTTGTAAGACATTACATTTAGCTAAAGAAATGTAACTAACACATGGAAAAATCGTTATGAACTTAATTTTTTTACAGAATCTGAAAGTAATGGCATCAATTCTACAGAGAGGTAGAGGACTGAAATTTGTAACTGTAAATTTTAAAAGCATTTTTCGAAACTATATAGTACTTTTACAAAGCAAGATTGAACACCAGAAAAAGATATTTTAAGCTCTGTGCTTTTAATAAAGCAACCCGCGGTATATTAATTGCAAAAGAAGCTCCACAGGTTCAAATTCCATTATAGCTGTCACTTTGTTGTGGCTTTCATGTTTTACTCCTGCTAGCTGTTACGAAACCACAGATGCGGCGTTAGTTCGAGCAAGGAAATCGAAATTAAATAAGTTAGAGGTTTATTATGAGCTTCGCATTGCTTCTGGGTAACAGATTATATGAGTGAATTACATGCCTTTAAATGGAATTTTTTATCTGAAATGTTTGAAAAATAGCTTGTAAGTTTTATTAATAAATAAACTTAAGAAGATTTATTAAAACGGTAAATGACATATGCTCTCTAGAGTAAAATATAAATTTGTGAACAATTAAACAGCTTTCTTAAAACAATAGCACTATGAAAAACTTGGTATATCAGGTTAAAATTAAGTCACTAAATGTTATAACTATAAAGTAATTTCTGTAAAAAATCTCCCTACAATTTGTATCTGCGTACTTTAAACAATTTACGAAGAATCACTTGTTTCTGATTTCTTTTCGATCAGTCTAGAACATTATTTGGAAATGTTCGAAAATAACAATTCGTCATGTTTTTTAGTTGTTTACCCCAATTAATAATTACATTGAGCTAATAACCGTGTTAGATTGAATTTAAATTGACTGATTCAGTTCCTAAACTAATATACAATAAATCGGGTTTGCTCTTGCAAGGAAATTTCCTTTCTGTTTTTTTTGCTGCATTAGAAATCACTCAGACAATTCTAGATGAAATTGATGGCGGCGTGAATAAATTATAAAATACATATTCCATTTTCTGATATGGTGGCCTGTAACAACTATATGCAGACGAGTGATATCGTAAGTCATCAAAGAATGCAGAAACATACACAATGTATCTCCGAAGCTATTTGTACATTTCTATTTATATATTTCTTCGAGTAGGCAAGTTTTTACAAAGTAGCAAGTGTGGATATAAATATGTTTTAAGCTAACTGTAGCATATGTTAATAATCTTTATGATTGCGATCGTACGATTTGTTGTAACTTACTGGGAAAAGTAAAACAAATACAGGGACAGAAATTAAGCAGTTTTAAAAAACTATGAGAAAAATTTTGTGGAGTAAAAGCTCACTATACCTCAAAATAATTAATAGTTCAAAATTTTAATTTGTTTTTAAATGAAATGCGAAATATATGTCTTACATACCTTCAAATATACAGGATCTCCGTAAATGCTGCGCAAAAAATGGTGACATTACTAGGTTTTTTTGTTTCTAGAATATACCAGGCGGGATCTGTTTTGGTGTAGATGTTTTATATAGTATCGCTAATTTTTAAAAATTAAACAAGAATTACTCACGAACGCGGGAGAATATACAGTTCTTATATTATATAAATTTTTTAAAATACTTCCATTTTCCTAACGCAGCATCGGTGTGTAAAGTATTTCGAATAATTTATATTCAAATATTTCATGCTCGGTCCAATAGTTTTAATCAACATTTTATATGGGTTGCACAAGGGCGCAAGTTTTGCAAATTCACTCCCGGAAAGTACTCGGAATGACAAAGGTATTTGTTTAAAAAACAGCCCTCCAGACCTCGTATAGTGATGCCACAAATGCCGGTCAACTTTGACCGACTATAACTCTGGAACCAATTAACGAATCATCACGTTTTTTTTTGCGTCTTTGCGAGTAGTTTAGAAGCATAATTAAAAAAAAATTAGAACGAATTTATAAATTACCACGACTCTCCTAATTAACGGATTTCAATTTTTCTGGACGCATTTTAAAGTTTGAGTGGCCTTTTTTATGTAATAAAATTTTGAAGTATCTAGAAGTCTTAATTTAGGCTCAGTTAAATTTGAAAAAATTTCAGTTTTTTTTAAATCTGGATTGCAAAATTATTGACGGATTTTAACGAAAATTAGTGTGATGTTTTATTATATCACAAATATTGTTTTGGCCCAGTATGAATATCCTACTTATAATATAAGTACTATTAAAAAAATCGCAAAAATATTGTAATTTTTTCACTTTTTTTTTGTTGTTTTTGCTATATTTGCAATAATTATATTGTATTTTTTTATTTGAAAATAGGTATATCTTGTGTAAAATTTAATTACGAATCTTTTTTCCCTCTTCAATTTTTCTCTAAAATTAATAGTTTTTGAACTGTGTCAAAAAAAATAGAAGTTATTACTTAGTTATTAAACTAAAGACACTAACAATCACTAAAATTTTGATATTAGGTTAATTAGAGTTTAAAATATTACTAAGAATGTATGCGTTATTTATGAGACATCCATCAATAAGTTTTGACATAAGCCGACTTTGAGAAAAGTCGCTTATTTTATACACCGTAACATTGTCGAGTTCAATTGAGTCTTTTTTCTCAAAAACCTTCCACATTAGGAAGTTCTAACAAGAGTACATTATTTTCAGAAAATAAAATTGTACATTAGAAATTGTAGCCCGAATGGTAAAAAACCTAACCATAAAAAATTAGAACTTAAAATGTAATAAGAATGTAGCATAACTAGTGCCCTCTATGAAATATACAAAAAATAATTAGACCAGCGTATTTGGCATCCTTAAACTCCCAGGAATACCAAATTTCATAAAAATATTTCGCACCGTTTGGAAATTCTCGTAAAAATTCTATTTAAAAAATTTTCTTTTGTCGCTTTGTATCTCGAAAACAAGAGGAGATAGACATATAGTTCATAAGACAAACCCCCTGTATCTACGGGAGGTCTTTTTGAAATACCCTGTATATGAACTTGAGTCATTATTTTTTCTAGTTGTATCACCTCCCAATTTTTTTGCGCGGAGTTTCTGGACACCCTGTATATAAAATGTGAACAAAAATAATTTATAAATCTATAAAAGCTATTTAAAAAACTAATATCTGGAAAACTAAACAACATTGCAGCAAGGTGTGACAATTTAACATAATTATTTTATCACAAAAATATCGATCCCTAAAACAAAATCAATGAAGTGAATCTAAATAATATCCAAAAAATACAAAACGCGAACCATCTTCGTATGTCATTAAGTTACGAATTGCTTATGCAATTTTAATATATACAATTCAGTATGTCAGAAACGGGATGTTTGGTATTCATGGATAATATATAGATGTTTTCCTAAATTGCGAATATATTATAATTAATCCTCTACATAAATTATTTTTATTTATTTTGCAAAAAATTAATGTGTTACACGTGTATCGAGTATAGTTATTAATTAATTATTGTGGTAATGCAATTTTTAAACGTTATGATTAAATACAGGCCGCGTGGAAACTATGAATGGAAAGTTTAGTGAAAAATGATCGAGTTCTTGTGGCGCTTTTTCCAAAGCTCAATGTTATGTGGCTTCAATATATGTATATATTTTTTAATATATGTTTTATCATAATTTTTCAGTTAAGCACATTTGTCAAATTAGATCTAACAGAAAAAAAATCTGAGGTCCTAAAAGTTTTAAATAGATCTTACTACTATTTATTAGAAAACAGATTACAACTTTTTAATTTTTTAAATTAAACTCTTAAAAATAAAAAATGCAATATTCTATACAACTGTAAGGCTTAATACCTCACAATCTTCTAAATAATATAAATATTCATTAATATCTAGTAATTTACATTGACTTGAACAGAAACTGTAGCTGCAAAATATTTTGGAAAGAAGAGATTAGGATTAATATTTAAAAAATCTATTGGATTCAGATTAAATTTATATCCTCTTTTGAGCAATAATATATTTACACACGTTTCTAGTATATTGAACTGTGACCAAATATTGATATTTTTTATTCAAGTAAACAATTATGAAATGAAGTTTCTATATTTCATGTTCGAAATATAAAATGAATAGTTAAAAAAATAATAAAATATAATTTAAAACTTTTAAAGGTCAAACAAATCTAAAAACGTCAATAAGATGCGACTCATTTTGTGTGTACAGGTTTTTCATAATTTTACGACGACCAATTTCAATTTATTTATGGACAAATTACAAAATTAGTACATTTATGAATTTTTCATTTTTATTAATGTTATTGAATGAAATTGATGGGAATTTAAACAAATTATAAATATTTATTAACTGAGAAGATTATTTCACTTCAAAATATGCAAAACAAATATCTTCACACTATGTTCCGCTTTAAATCATGCATCAGAAATAAAAATGCCTTGATTTATTGGATTTGTCAATCGTAAAAAACGACATTCTAAGAAATTGCTTATTATTAGACGTGTCACAATCGGTCCGCTAGCCATTGACGCCGCACTATGGGTCAAACGGCATTTGTTTATGTCAAAATCAAATATCTCGAAGAAAAATTAACAAATCGTTTTACATTTTTTTTAATTAAAGCTTATTTGATACAAATTTATGGAAAATTATTGTGAATGTCATAATCCCCTATTTTGGGGGTGGAAATGAAGGGTGAATAGGTGAAAAAAGTGAAAATCGATTTTCTTCGTTCAAAAATCTTATATCTTCGATAAATACAGTGAAATTAAGACACATTATGGTGGAAAGAACGCTCAATTGAAACAAGTTATGGAAAAATTAATGAAAATATTTTCATCCCTATCTTAGGGATGAGGGTGTGGAAAAATGAAAATTAAAGAAAATATGCATAAAAGGTTTTTGTTGTCGCTGAACACGAATAAAAGCATCACTAAAACATAAAACTCCTTTTCAGGAGCTGTTTTTATCATCCCTTGATTTAGGGGAAGAACTGAGGGGTGGGGGATTGAATAATAAAATTCATCTGAAATATTACCAGAGGAAGTCGTTGGTCGATTTTCATACCCCGACGAATCAGTCCCCACTGCTCTAGAACTGTTTTGAATATTTTTGATAAGTTTGAGGAGTGTGGATGTGTTAATCGGTGTACGAAATGTAGCAATCAGGAACCTCGTCACATTCCTGAAGCAAGGAGCTGTGTTCTTCCTACAAATTTCCGAAGAACTTGACATTCCAAGTCGTACAGTTCGTCGCATCTTAAAAAAGAATGGTTACAAAGTCTATAAAATGCAAACTTCTCAAGAAATTATTTATTCCTAGTGATCAAATAAGGCGTATAGAGTTTTGTGAATCCATTAGGGAAAAATAGATGAAAATAATGAATTTGCTAGGCAGATTTTATTTACAGACGAATCATCTTTTTCCCTACTTGCCCGTCATAATCCTTCAGTGGTCCAATATTGGCCCCGGGAAAACAAGCTTTTAAGTATTGTGCAAAACCATACTTATCGTATCAACTTCGACGTTACGTGGGTGTTGCACAACACTGAAAACGTAATGTTGGCAGTTGGTAGAAGGAAGCGCAAGTNGTTACTTCTAATACCTCCAAGAATATGTGTACAAAGTTTCATGATGATCGGTTAAGTAGTTTTCGCGTGAAAGCGTAACAAACAAACTTACATTCACATTTATAATAGTAGGGATTATTGTGAATGTCATAATCCCCTATTTTGGTGGTGGAAATGAAGGGTGAATAGGTGAAAAAAGAGAAAATCGATTTTCTTCGTTCAAAAATCGTATATCTTCGATAAATACAGTGAAATTAAGACACATTATGGTGGGAAGAATGCTCAATTGAAACTAGTTATGGAAAAATTATTGAAAATATTTTAATCCCTATCTTAGGAATGAGGGTGTGGAAAAATGAAAATTAAAGAAAATATACATAAAAGGTTTTTGTTGTCGCTGAACACGAATAAAAGCATCACTAAAACATAAAACTCCATTTCAGGAGCTGTTTTTATCATCCCTTGATTTAGGGGAAGAACTGAGGGGTGGAGGATTGAATAATAAAATTCATCTGAAATATTACCAGAGGAAGTCGTTGGTCGATTTTCATACCCCGACGAATTAGTCACCACTGCTCTAGAACTGTTTTGAATATTTTTCATAAGTTTGAGGAGTGTGGATGTGTTAATCGGTGTACGAAATGTAGCAATCAGGAACCTCGTCAAATTCCTGAAGCAAGGAGCTGTGTTCTTCCTACAAATTTCCGAAGAACTTGACATTCCAAGTCGTACAGTTCGTCGCATCTTAAAAAAGAATGGTTACAAAGTCTATAAAATGCAAACTTCTCAAGAAATTATTTATTCCTAGTGATCAAATAAGGCGTATAGAGTTTTGTGAATCCATTAGGGAAAAATAGATGAAAATAATGAATTTGCTAGGCAGATTTTATTTACAGACGAATCATCTTTTTCCCTACTTGCCCGTCATAATCCTTCAGTGGTCCAATATTGGCCCCGGGAAAACAAGCTTTTAAGTATTGTGCAAAACCATACTTATCGTATCAACTTCGACGTTACGTGGGTGTTGCACAACACTGAAAACGTAATGTTGGCAGTTGGTAGAAGGAAGCGCAAGTAGTGAAAGACTAAAAGTGTTTAAACGGTATTAATTAGCAGGTAATTATTCTATAAGTACTTTGTTGTTAATTGTTCTATGTAATCTTATGATTGTGATGATTATAGACGTTTCATGATAAAAGTTCTGTGTCTTACGCTCAGGGGCGTATATTTTTCTAAGATAAAATTGTTACAATTATTATTAAAGATTGCTCATTATTTATTACATGTTAAAATATGTATATATTGTCGTGACTGCCCGGATATTGCAATAACAACTCCTTTGTTTCACATTTAACTTGTTTTGTCATGATTACGTTGTTCGAAAAAGAAGTTATAAAACATTTCTTGTGCTCACTTTATGTCAAGACGCATATAAGGGCCTTGTTGAATTCACTAACATTTTCGCCCGTGAGGAACGAATCTAAAAAAAAGAATAATTAAATACAAAAAAATAATTGCTAAAACAGATCTTCCGAAATCTCAACTATAGCTGGATTGCCTCCCGTATGGGACTCCTGTACCTTCCGGCCCTGCCGGCTAACTAACACCAAACGTCTTCAGTTTTACTTGGAAGTGTTTATGTCTATTTCGAGTGAGGTGACATTTAGTGACACATTAAATAAGTCAGGTCTTAATTATCATTAGCAAAGGATCTTAATTTATGCCTTTTGTTAGCGGTTGTTTTGTATTTATATTTGGGTAGTTAGAGCAACGATCGTGAGTTTCTCTGCCATGCTCTTTCCCCACAGGAGCTTTAGGTGAGCTTGGCACTCTCATTTTATGTTATATGGTTGTTAATGTTTTTGGTGCTTATTTTTGACTAATAGGTAATATCTCAAATAATAGGTATTTTGCTTTCTATCAATTTTTTCCTTCTGGTATGGTAACTAAATTTTTAAAGAAACAAACGTTATTCCAATCTAATTTGATTTGTTTGTTTTCACCCAAAGAAACTCCCTTGGAGGTATACTTTACTGTTTTTTTGACACCCTCTAAGGCATATTGCAAGCAGTTTTAAAGATTTAATAATTTTGATGCTTTAATTCACGAAATTCTCATATAAATTTCACAAAATCTGCAGTTATAGAAGTTTAATTCGAAGAAATAGGTATTTAAGGAATTTTCACTGGACATATTTACTGACTACGTATTGTTAATGAATACAAACCCTCCATAGCAACAAAACCGAGTCGTTGCGTAACGCCATGGAAAATTTCGGACATATCCAACGACCGTGAGGTCTAAAATGTGTAACACAAGAGATCGCCGTGATTAATAATATGCCAAATTTGTAATTAATCGCACTTCACACTTCAGTAATTAATATATTTTTGTGGTCGAGTCGTTAACAGGTACAACAAGTACCGTATAACATTGCCTTTTTACTTTCACTTTCCTTTTAATTTATTATTTGTCGTTGGTACAGAATCGTCGGTCCTTGCTGTAAAGTGTCAGATTACCAAAATGATTCGAGGCGAAGGTAATTATCTTTCTTATCTGAATTTGAGAATAAATCGCTCATAAGATTTCGGATATTAATCAGCTTTGCTCTATTTTTTTTTTGCCCAATATTTTTTCAAGTACGTACAGCAAACTACTATTGACTTACTTTTATTCGGTACTTAAAAATTGTACAAGTAGCTTTTGTAATAGAACAAAATGCATAGAAAACCTTGATAAGTTAAGGAATTTAAGATTACTAAGAATAAATTCACTAAAAATCATAAAATTAAGAAGAATAATATATTAGAAATGTAGTTATTTATGTACCAAGGGAGATACAGGGATAATTATACCCGCATGCGACAGGATGGATGTGTTTTGAGAAATTCGTTTTCATTGAAAACGACTGAAAATAACAAAATTTTGGAACAGTAACATAAAAAATTTTTCCATTCACACCGCCTGTACTTGGTTTTTTTTTGTTTGTTAACTCTACCTAGTATTTTGTTGCCTCAAGAACATACTTCACTTTTGATGCCGTTGAAAAAATCTTTTAGTTGTAACAATCTTTTCCATTTAGCTCCTTTTTCTTCCTAAAAAATATTAAATTTACATTTTTGGTGATTACTCAAAAGCATAAAATTACAAGCTGAATATAACTTTACTTGTGTGTAGTCAAAATAACCAACGATCTAGTGTGTGGGTTTACATAAAATTTTTATGAGTATATATCGCGCACTTAAAAATGTGGTTAACGTTTCAAAAATCTATCTGTTTTCCCTAATTTTTGGGCATTTTTTCGAAAAGTGGTTTGCCGAATATTACACCATACACTTTTTGCGTACTGTTAAAAATACATAAGAATATTATATTGATGACCCAAAAATTCCAACGTAAAAAAAAGTTATGATCTAAAATATTTCAGATATAATCGCAGCAACCACCCTGTATAACTTATTTGGAAACTAATAAAGCCAAACTATTTACAGGGTGATTCAGTCATAATGTAATTAATTTTAAGGGAATATAATATGGAAAAATGAGTAGAATACGAATTCGCGATTAAAAAAATTGTGAAATACATATTTACTCTGAAAAGAAAGTGTTTTCAAATCATTATTAAAACCACTTTTCGGACCGCTGCTGACCGCTGACCAACAAAGGTTAATCGAGAGTGAATCTAAACCTACCGTAATATTCGGTCATTAACCTAGCTTTTAATTCGTTTTTAATCCGTAGTGAACGACAACGAATAAACGGAGCTTTTTACCTAGACACATGATGAATAAGATATTTTTTTTACATTTTAAATACTAACAAGTATTATTTATTTGTTAATAACAACAAATGTATAAGTATAATAAATGTTTTCGAGTGTTAGGTTATTACAAATTAGTATTTTTAATATTGTTAACGTTTTCACTAAGGTTGATAATTGAATATGAGTTTTTAGTATTATATTCAATTAATTATTCAGTTTGTAGTACGTATACCTTACTGTGTGACTTATTGCTTTTCAAAGGGTAGTATGGTACCTACCTATTTAAAATGACAGTGCTGTTAAAAAATCACTTACTCATCAGTTCATAGCAGTTTGTTAATACTTAATGTTGAGATCCGCTGCATTTTGATTTTGAAACCAATTGCAAACGACTGTGGAAATCAGCTGTTTCTCTTCAATGTTTGAATGCTCTATAGTCCGCCAGCACGTTCTCTATTGCCAAGTAGAGCGCCGAATTAACGAGATTTAAGGGTAATTTGCTTATTTTTTAAAAGGTCGAGTAAACATCTTTTTCGATTTTCTTTATCGGGTCTCTGAAGACGTGGTTAAAATTAATGACAATATGACTGAATCACCCTGAATAACCTCTCAAAACATAAGACCTCCAAACTTCAATACGATATAATTGGAAATATTGCTAAATTTATTTTTAAAAAATAATAATCTAATGTCCTGTGTTTTCAAACAAAAGCGTTAGGCCATAGGAAAAAATCATAAAATTTTATGATATTCTACTTCTATAGCCCCTTTTTCTGAAACATCCTGTATAAATATTTTACACTGGAAAATTATATCATTTTGTCACCTTTATTTATAATTCTTTAAATATTTCACATACTCATTTATTTTATTTATCGCTTAAATATACAAAAACCTATTTTTTATCATTACTGTTGTCGAGAAACTTACGGTTTGATTAATGCATCGCATTTAGCACCAGTTTGACCGTAACATAAAATGAGAAGCACGTGAGTCATGAAATAATGTTGATCAAACATTAAATTGTGTACTTAAACAAAACGGAAAAAACCTTTTGTAAAATCTCTTTAACCAAATAAATGAGTCACATGTGGGCTGGTTGTGTTTTATTTGTCTTTGAGGCGTGAGCTCTGTTGACTTTGCCTTCGAATTACACTGTTTCTGTTTGTACTTGGCTCTTCTTGATAATAAGCTGCTAGGATAATGGGAGATTTCCATATAGGAGAGAGCCAACAATGGAATCATTATAATTTTCCTTTTAGTTTTTAGTTAATTAGATTATTTTGCTTGTAAACTGTATTTCGAAGTATCAGTTAAAAAAAAGCAAATTGCCAATTAGAAAGAGCATATGTGTACAATAATTCAAACTGAGTAAATCCAATTTTATATGTATTAAAACAACCATTTTTTAAAAGTTGTTTAAGTTATAATGAAGATTTTTGAAAGACAGTCTCCAATTAATGAACGAACTACCTTTTATTTAATAGCTTGAATAATATGATCTTTTAAAAACAATACTTTGTTAAACTTTGTAGTTGTACTGTTGCATAGTACTTTGTATGGTATACTCTGCTTACATAAAATTATTATCATTATTTAATGTATTGTATGTTTTGTGGACAAAAATTACGTTGCCTTATTGGTTCCTGTATTACTGGTGGTAACGGATTTTGTAAAATCTAAGCTTCTTCTAGCTTCTGCCGTACCAACTGCAGCGCAACGGCGTTACTGTGAAGTTTATCTGAATATATCTGTTGCAATGCATATTAAGAACATTTTTACAATACCAATGGAACCGCACTAATCCTATATGAATGAAGCTTTACTCAGTTTCTATGAACACAAATTATGTTTTGCTTCACCATAGATTAAAACGATATCCATCAACTCCGAGTTGCAAATAATTTTTGACACTAACTACTAAAAACTATTGTAAACACTATCGCAACGACGATTGTAAAATCGGATTTCAGTATTCGGAGTCGCTGAGGCCACGTGGCTCTCCACGCGTATTACGAATGACGCTAGAGACTACAGTTGTTCAGCTATGTAATGGTTGAAAGTTCTACAAGCTCAATAATTTCTTTCTCGGAAACTATAAGGATTTTAGATTTGTTTTTACGATAGTGACCCCATTTCTCATGACGCATCTATTCCCAATTTTTTTTGGATAAGTAGTGAATCACCCTGTATAGTGCAATATATAATATAGTCGTTTAGATTTCCGATAAAAAAGACAATTTTTAAAGAATTGGCACCTAGAAACAAAGCTTAGAATGTGTAATTTCGCAACACTCTGTAGAACATAGTGCAATTAATATATGTGTTCAATATGAGACAAGTTAAAATTGCAGTTTTCTGGTTAATCACTTGCGGTAACTTTTTAATTTTTAATCAACAATCAACAAGTTAAAATGTTAAATAAGTAAATCATGTGACATTAAGAAAGATTCGACAAAAATTTACCTAGCACCTTTCTCCCTATTTTACCAGTCTCCCAATGATTTTGATTCATATTTGCCATCTTGTCCTATAGAAAGTGTATTATCTGTTTATATTTAGGAATTTTGATTCTCTATAAAAGCATTTTAATTTGAATATACTGTCTCGAAAGTCCATCAGGTACACTGTAAAAAAATCGGTGTGAGTGAAAACAATAAATGTTTGGAGTGAATCCACGCGTGAAATTATTGAGTACATTTTCACTAATAGAGTCAAAATTTCACTCAATCAGGTGTGGACAGAAATTGATACATTATTGAGTAAAATTTAGTGAAATTTGAGTGATTTTTTTTTACAGTGCACACTTTGCTCAATGAGTCTATCGGAACACCCTGTATATAACACAATAGGCAAGTATTTTTAAGATTACATGAGAGGTATAAAGTAACGTCTAAATGAAAAAAGGGAGGTATTTTTATATAGCCACGACATGTTATAGCATGTAATTTTCACATTTATGTATGAAATAGGAAACTCCGCCTGTGGCTTTCTATTATAGAAAACTGACGCAAGTTTGCTGCAGTGCGTGCAGCTCTAGCCCGTCGACTTGTTGATGTTGGAAAACATCAAATATCGATATTAATCCGGGTAGGTAATTTCTTTAATTATAGCCTGCCGGTTTTAGAACTGGCTTTATATTTAAATTTATTACCCACTGTTAGTCATGCAGAATACTTTTGACATGAGATTAAAAAGCATTACGTATATAAAATACGCGTAAATCATCTGAGGTTAAAAATATCACCTATCTTAATTGGTGCCTGTTGTAATACATGATACCATTAACTTTACAGACATATTAGAAATTGCTGAAGCTGCTGAAAATAAGGGAAAGGGTTCTCAAAGAGATAAGAATCAAAGTAAGCTACAGTTCTTATCCAGAGAATCCAGCAAAGTAATGTATATTTTCTTCTGTAACTAGAATTTTGGAGATTATGATTGCTTCCAAAAACAACCTACCGAAATCCTGTCTATGAATACGAAGGGCTATTGTCGATTCCTGCATTGTCATATATGACAGGGACATAATAATTGCTATAATATTTTATATAGTGTTGTTTTAAATACACCAGTCTGATTGACAATTCTTATGTTATATCGAAATTATTGTTAACAATATCTACCGTTTACTCTTTTATATGGGAATTTGTTGTTGTGGTCTTCGTTAAGGTGGGGTCTTCGTTAAAACGGGGAATAACACTACCAGTATCACACACTGGGATATTGTAACAAATGATCTAATATGTAGTTAGCGTATATCCAGATATTACCAAAAATCGCTGCACTTTATAAATTAATAGCATGCCGTGGTATTCACGATCGATAAACATAATGGTTTACAACAAAATATTTCCTACAAAAAAGAAAAACACAATTGAATGTCGTCCATATGGATAAAGGTAGTTACCTATTACTGCTATTATTTCATTTTGTAAGCTTTAATTTTGAATTTGCCAGTTTTATTAATCTGTTTTTTAATCGTTTTTGTGTAATATTTGATGTTTAACACAATTTGAACACAATTAACAGTTTAGTCTTTATTCAAATTTAATTGTTTCAACGTAAAAAGTAAAAAGATGTGATTTGAGATTACAAAATTTCTATAAATTACATTTCATTCTAATTGTCATTACATATATGTACTCTTTTTTAGCTGGATTTAATAGTAACTAGGCAGTAACGTTTAAGATTTAAAGCCACAGCTGGTATTTAATAGACAAGGCGCAGCTGAGTTTATTAAAGCAGCCAATGCATGAAATCTGCTTTACTGCAAAGTTAAATAATTTTATCGCAGATCAATTTTAATCATAATAGCAAACAAAGCAGTTTATTTTATATTATTAATCAGTTGTTAGCAAAAAAAATCCTTACTGCAAGTACATCAAGTGCTGGAAGAGATGTTTTAAATGATTCAACTACTTTGGAGGATTAAATAGTTCATAAACCATCTAATAGTGAAATAATTCAACCTACATAGACGAAATAAATGTTTCAAAACAAACAGGACAAGGGATATCCCTTACAGGCTGTTCTAATTTCACTATAAATGATTACAATAAATAAAATTACTTTCGTTCAAGAACAAATTTTAATTTTTAAGCGGCACTAAAAATGATTCTAATGCCTAGGCAGTAAATGTGATGTGCCCGAGAGTTGTCACTAAAACTACGCTGTAATGTCGATCAGCGTCTATCATCTTCGGGGTTGCTGAATCCAAATTCGGGGTCCATTTAACCCCATCACGTCAGAATTTTTCATAACCTCCAAAAATAGGCCCAAAAACGCAATAAATCTTATATCCATTGACTACTCAATCCCATTAACCCCATAACCCCTTAATCCCTTAAACCCCTTAACCCCATAACCTCAAAATGCCATAACCCCAAAAGCCCATATGAAGTTCTGAACTCGAACATACTGTGTTTCAACGCGCATAAGTCTCTTTCTTACTGGGTTCTGGGATTTTGGGGTTATGGCAATTTGAGGTTATGGGGTTTAAGAGTTTAAGGGATTAAGGGGTTATGGGGTTATTGGGGTTGAGTGGTCTATGGATAGAGGATTTATTGCTTTTTGGGTCTATTTTTTGAGGTTATGAAAAATCCTGACGTGATGGGGTTAAATGGACCCCGAATTTGGATTCAGCGACCCCGAACATTGTCCTTTCCAAATTTCAATAAATTTGTTTTCGTTTGTTTTGTGAATGTCAAACAAAAATCCCATAGAGAAAAACATTTTCAGTTTTTCCCGAATTTTTCTATTTTACGGGCAATTTTTTCAATTTTTCTTTGAGGAAAAATTGTCAAATCAGTCCAACTGTCAGTTTTTATTTATTGTATAGATTGAAAACTTCTTTTAACGGTACCTATGACTTATTATTTAATTATTCCTTAAGTTACTTTAATATTACAAAACTGTTTCGTATTTTCCGGTGTTAAATTACTGAAAGGTCCCATTTTGATACTTTTTTTTTGTGGGAAACTACAAAAAAATCAACTATTTACATTAATTAAGGCTCGAATTTCGGATTTTTATTGCACCAATTAAACATGGAGCTAGTCAATTATAAACGAGATATAATTAATAGATGGAATAACTCGCTTCGAATCGAGTTGGCCTTGAAACGCTGGAGGAAGTACCCCCTCTGGGTCCTCATTGGCACACTAGATAAAACAAAGCAATTCGTGTGGTGGAGGGACATAATTTCAGCGTCGATTCTAATTAAAAAGGGACGAACAAATTACTCGAATCGCGAACAAAACAACGATTAGGGGCAGATTGTTCTTGTTTAATAAACTATGAGCGTTTGTGCAGAAACGACTGTAGTTAATCATGACTGACGTTTGATAGCAACAGTATTTCATTCTTAATTCTCTTAATTTTTTAACGATGAGGAGTTATAAGTACGAAACTGTAGTTTGGAGGTCATTGTGAATGACTGTCAGGATGTCTTTAAGAAGGTAGACAGGGGTATTTGTATTACATAATTTGAAATGTGTAGCAATCAAAATCAAAATTTCTTAAGATCGTAAAGGAAAATGCACACACACGGAGAAAACTGCTGTTATATTTCCAACGACAGTGTCATATTTTACCGCAATTTTTTTAAATCGATATTGACTATAAGTAATTGATTTGTATTGATATTAGTATTAGTTTGTAAATAAGTGCGAAACATTTTAGGAGGTTATTTTCTGAAAAAAGTTCATATAAGAGTCGAAATATGCAACGTTTCGGAGATACAGTGTGTTTAAATTTTTTATTTATTTTTATTAATTATATCAGAGTTTTAAAGATATTGACTCGAAATTTGAAAAACGCTTTGGAGGGATATATTTTTTGGAGTAATCCGAATATTTCTACTTGCACCAGTGGCGTTCATGTGAGAATGCCACAACTTTTTTAATAAAAAAATAGTACGCGACTGACTTTTTCTCGTTTTGATTTTTTTTAAATCCGCCATCAATTCTAAATGAAATTAGTTTCTTCAATGTTTTTCCTAGTATTGCAAGTTGTGCATTTTTAACTTCTATTGATACATTGTCTAGTAGATTGCTGTCAATATTTCTAAATAAAATACAACCATCTAATTTCACCACAGCAGTAAATAATTTGCATTTTTTGTAATTTTGTAACCATTTGACAAAAGCTTAAATTCTATTCTAGACATATGTTATTGTTATTGAAACTGTAT
Organism: Anoplophora glabripennis; assembly: GCF_000390285.2. Lineage (NCBI taxonomy): Eukaryota > Metazoa > Arthropoda > Insecta > Coleoptera > Cerambycidae > Anoplophora > Anoplophora glabripennis. Next base: position 272,550 of record NW_019416467.1, on the reverse strand, counting down.
TACTTTTACTGTGCACTTACCATTTTATACTCGATCATATGGATTTAAAACCTAACGTTAATTATATAACTTATATTATGTAACCGTACCAGGATATGTAACTTTACAAGGACTATAGGATACTGTGTAAATAATTTGTCCCTTTAAAAAATTGTGAGGTCATATGAGTAACGTAGGGTTCAAGTTTTATATTTTGTTTACATCTTTAATTGTTTCAGTGTGACCAGTTAAATAGTGTTTTTGTCAGTATATTTACAAATTATGTTCCATTGCAGACGAGGTTGACGGACAATAATTATTTTGTTTACACTTCCATGCAATTAATTGTATGCAGTTTGGTTATATCGTTGCTTTCGAATAACATTATTTTCATCTAAATATTACACTTCCGTTTTATTATTTTTCTTTTTTGCGATAAACAACCATGAAAACGAAAACATACTTTAATATGGGTACTGCTATGTGACTCGTTCATTATCTATATGTATGACATTTTTTTTAAACAATAAATTTTAACACAACAAGTTGTAAATAATTTATATGTTCCCATAAATTATACACTTAAGGTAGACAGATATTTTCCAATAGAAACTGAATTGAAGCAGTTTTTTATCGTTACATTTTACAAATAATTTTTATTTTCACGCGATATTTTATAGTCTGGCTAAAATATGCAGTTGTTTAGCAAAAGAATTTATGTTTTGCAGTAAATTTAATCTTAAAAATAGTTTAAGAACCTACGCATAATTGACTGAAAACTTAATATACCGAGTGGGGAAACTACATTCAATATTTGTTTCTCTTATGGGTCGTATACTGGATTTTATTTTAACATTTTTGTGACCTTGATAATGTGTCTTATGGTATGAATTATTATTTTAAAAAATTTATTAAATAAACCTTTGTGCCAAAAGAATCAGTCAAGGGTTATTTTTACGGAAATAATTTTGCTTGACCAAAAATCACATACTGGAAAAAACAGACAAATACAAAATGCACATAATTTTAATAGCACATTTCAAAAAGTTGTTAAAGTAATTTTTTTCTCGTTTTTTTCGTTCTTAATTATTTTTTAGTTTAAATTTGTTCGATTCTGTCTTTTTCCATAGTTAGAGAAATCATATGATGTTTATTCTATCGTTACTTACTTTATCTTTTATTATCTGTTCAGTTCAACCAACTAATTGCGAACTCTTTTATGTTTCAAATGAAATTTCAACAATTAAGTTAAATTTTCACTGGCAACATCAAAGGTTAGAGGATTAAAAAATTTAATATTCACACCAGGGAAACGAAATATGCTTCGGTTATATTGTTTGACTCACTGGATCTGGCTTTCTTTCATGTAGAAATTACTTTTATAGTTTTTTAAACTTTGATTCAAAAATTTAACTAGCTGGTCAAACTTTCGTTTGGAACAATAGTTGGATACCTATTTTATTTAAATTTTATTAAATATGTTGCTTACATATTTAAATTTTCTACAAAAAATTGTAATAGTTTTGTCTAAAATATAAAAAAGAATATAAAATTAATTCAAATTAAAGTTATTTATGAATGCAATTATTTTGTGTTGAATTTTGAGTGAAAAGATGTTTACAAAGAAAATGAGCATTTGTTGATTCTGAATAAAAATTTATATTTTCATTTCAGATTTTAGGCATGTCGGGACGAAAAAAACTAACATTTTCAGAAAATCAGTGTTTCGTTAGTTTCATTTGAACACCTTCAAGATCTAAAATAAAAGAATGTTCAATATTTCTGCTAGAATTTGAATTTTTCAGTAAAATTTCTGTGTGCGGATGAAAAACCAATGATTCTCAAACATTTCCATCTGTCTCCCAATTTTACTTTATGTTTATGTTAGGATATTATCAATGTGTCTTAGGACTGATTTAATAATATATTAGATTGTCTTTTAAATTTAATGGAACTGTAAAATATCGTTACAACAATAATGTTACCCGTGATAATTAACAAACTTTATTTTAAAGTCAATTTTAATTGATAATGAAATCGACCCTTAATTTTTTTTTAATAAGCCGGTAACTGATTTTGCGTCTCCAATAAAAATATCCTGCCCCGTTTTTTTCTTCGTGCCCCAACGCTCGGGAGACCCTAGAGCAGGAATTTCCAAACTTTTTGGGTGACGGAACACCTTAAAACTTTTAAAAATTTCAGGGAACACCATATTCATTTTCTAGTTCTAGCATTCTGGCACAGAGGTAGAGTTCCGAGTTTAGGTGTTTAGGCAGTATTTTTTTAGGTTTAATAAATGACAGGTATTTAATTATATATTTGTTCTTATCAATTCAGAAACAAACATAAATAAATTAACATAAACTGAGAAACAAAAAAACTAAAATAATATTACAAAAAATAAGTACTTAATTGTAAGCAACGGCTTTTTTGAGTTGAAAATTCGACTGATATATCAGGAACTATATTCGGTAATTGAATTCTGACATCTGATTTCTCATCCAGTCTGTTCCTCGACTTCGTCTTCGTTGCAGCATAATAAGAAATTCCTGCTTCGCAGAGATATGTGGTAGAAAAAGAACAGTTTTTTTTAATAAGTTGGTATATTCTTCAGTCAAGTTTAGCCAAAATCTTAATGACTTTCCTTTAAATTTTTATTTTAAAATGGTGTCACTTGTTAAATCGATAAAATTTCTAACCCAATCTCAATCATTATCTTCAATGTAGGTTTTTCATTTTTTTTTTGCGCAACACCTACTAACTAACAGTTTGCGAAACCCTATCCTAGAGTATGAAATTCAGATGATATTATCTGTTCCACTTAATTCAAATATATCTCTTATTCTTTCTATTCCAAAAAAATAAATCAAAAATATATCTAAAACTCCCCGTCGAGCTGAAAAGAAATGAGAACACGTAGCTGGCGTACCGATTCACGGAAAAGGATTTCAGTTATTTTTAATTTCCCAGAGGATATTCCGCGCTTTCCTAATTTTAAAGGTTCGGGTTGTAATAAGACCACGTATGGGACTAGATGATGAGAGTGGTGGACTGAAACCTTAACTTGTGTTTTGAGGTATCAGGCGGTTCTGCATGAGCGTTCTCCATTGGGAAATACACAAAATGTAATGTAGAAACTTCGACCGAGGTATAAATAATGTAATGCGCGTAGGTACCGTTCTCAGTTCAACGTTTCGTTTAATCCTCGAAACGGGAAAGTTTAAATTAAACGGAAATTAATGGTTCTTTCCTTCAGTTTATTACTTTTCAAATGGAAAATATTGTTATGTTTTGGATAATTTAGAAATTTGAATGTTAAGTTATGGGAACCGATAATAAAAAAAATATCGCATAAATAAAATTTGAAATGAAATATACTGAAAAATAGTAAATACCAGTATAGATACCACCATATAAAAAATTAAATAAGAGATGTATTTCGTTAATTTAAATAACAAAATTTGTAATTGATTGAAATTTGCTGACGAAACAACACAGCTGTCAAAATTATAACATAATTAGAATTTGCACATTCGATAAATTATGTAAATGAACTCATGTTATACAATTAAGTAGCACAGAACATTAATGTTAATAATCAAATATAAGTTCTGGCATGAGGACATTTAATCGTTATTGTAAAATTTTGACAGAACTGTGACGGCAGAAAAAGGTATTTCACATATATGTTCGAATCATGCAATAAAACTAGAAGATAAATGAAATTTAGTGTACCTGAATGTAGAATTTATATGTGGAATCAAACATATACGTTGTTGAAATCATTTATGTAACATATTTATCATTGACAGTTATTATTCCGTCAAAATCTTGAAAATTTCTGTGTGTAAAAATGTTTCTGGACTACAAAATCATGTGTATAGTATGTAAGAGACCCTCGTCATTCCATTTAATATGATTGTATAATATCCAATCAAAGGTGAATTTGTTGTTTAGACTGCATAAATGTTTGTCGAAACGGGGTGGTAAAAACTTTTGCCCGTTTGTACCTAAAAAAATGCATAAGGACTGTGAAAAAGGTGTTGTATAGACAGTATTAAAGACATAGAAAAGACAGACATGCTGAAGTTTAGTCCATGCTCTGAAATAATAGAGAATTTTGGTAAAACGTGCAACATTTCAATATGACATGCAACTTAACCTAGAAAGGTGTATGTAGTATCAAAAGACGCAGGAAAATGCATAGAATCTAAATATGAACAGTTCACGTATCTCAAATTCAGTTAAAAGTTAGTATATGTAAAAATAAAATTCCAAAATTACAATTTATTTGTTGTCATAGAAACAGTCAATTGTTATGGACTTCCTATAAAACCATTATCCGGGATTTAGGAGGCCAGTTTGCCATTTTCATCTAACGGTGTCACATCGAAAGTTTTGCTCCTGAAAAACAAGTGAAATTTGTTTGTTTCAACAAAGTTAGTAATTGTTCACGGACTTACGTAGCCACCCGGGGGAAGAAACGTCAATGTGGACAAGTGATATTAAAAATAAGTGCAGTGTGTTTCCACTGGGAAAGTTTCCGTGTCGATACGAGGGAGACTTCGGCAGATTCCGCGACGAGAAATAACTCAACGAGGGACATAGCGGCAACCTTTCATGGAATGAATATAATAATATATTAAACATTGATATAACTGTAGCACTGCACACTACAATTTATTTAGATAATACAACTAACTATCCAAGTTGTTTTTAACTAATGATATTCTAGAAAACAACTTCTCTGCGGACTACATGCCCGTCCAGTATTGAACTACTCTTCCATTTAGCTATTTAGATGTCTATCTATCGCGATGCTTGAGCATGGGAGAGATATAACCTTCAAAGTATGTCATATCTCAAACGATGAGAACTAATAAATTTGAAACCGGTCTATGTCTGGTGGTTCTTCTGACAATTGATCTTAGTTGCTTACTAAATTTTGCGGATCAAGGTGAACGGGGCATGTAAACCGCAGAGTAGTTGCTTTCCACAGTATCATTAGTTAAAAATTTTATTTCGCATAGTACGTCACTAGTTATGCTTTCGTAGTACCTACAGATTAGCAGGTTGCTCTCTGACAGGAGCCATTCAGTAGCAATGCCATTTAAGATATAACATACATACCATATATAATTGCGGAAAAATTGTGTTTAATAATAATAAAAACTGAATTTAATTTATTTGTATTCAATTATTAATATTTTTTATATGCACATTGTACACTGGGGGAGCGGAGTGAAAATTGACAAGTTTCACAAGGTCTATTCCAATATATTTTTTATACGACTGCCTTGCAAAAGGGGGTTTTGCGCACGGAAAACACGCTCTGAAAACGGTATTTTGCACACGCCGTGTGCTAAATATTTTGCATACGGTTATGTCATCTTTGCACACGCGTCCCCAGATTGTGATTTTTGTTTGATGTTGTCACTCAAATTTTGCAATGTTTCAAGTTGGCTGAGCAACCGTGACGGCTCCTTTATTTTGTTGATTAGATACTTCAAAATTGTTGAATTCCCGAAGTTTGGGTGAGAAAATGTGTGATTCTGAAAAGATTTTACAGAAAGCAAGCGAAATATGTTCGGAACTGCTGCCCACAAAATCCAGAAGCTGGTATGAAGCTGAGTTAAGCCGATTTATGGACTGGCGACTAGCCAAAAGCAGTAATGGTGCATTTTGAAGAACTATCTAAGAAATATAAATCTTTGACGTTGTGGACGATTTTTTCGATGCTCAAGTCAACGTTAAGTGTTAAGTCACAGCATAGATCTTGGAAGCTATAAAAAGTTGCAAGCGCTAATCAAACGAAAATCCGAAAACTACGTCCCAAAGAAGTCCCTAATCCTCACAGAAGATGATTTTTGCCAGTTTTTGACGAAAGCATCAGACAACAAATATTTACTTATCAAGGCGGTGGTAGCAGTTGGACTATCTGGGGCATGTCGATGGGAGGAATTATGTTATCTCAAAATAGAAGACACCAAAGATTTCAGCAGTGCTATGCTGATTAAACTGAAGAATACAAAAACAAAGGTACCAAGATGTTTTACAATTACAGGAAACCTTTACACTATCTTAAAAAAGTACTGTGCTCTTCGTATTCCTAATCTGAAGACAGACAGGTTTTTTTTAAACTATCAAAACGGAAAATGTTCAAGCCAAAACGTTGGCATCAACAAAATTGGAAACATGGCTAGGGAAATCGCCAAGTTTTTGATGCTAGAGAATCCAGAAAGTTACACGGGACATTGTTTTCGGCGTTCATCGGCCACAATTTTAGTCAATTCTGGCTCAAATCTGCTTGCCCTCAAACGCCATGGAGGGTGGAAATCCAGTACAGTTGCCGAAGGCTACTTTGATGACTGTTTGAGAAATAAAATGGAAGTTTCGAAAAAGATAAAGTCTTCAGTGTCTTCTGCTGCCACAGAACCAGAACAACGATCGTCTACTGGAATACAACAAGAAAACAACGACTGCACGCTGAAAAACTGCACTAAAAACACGACACCAAAAATATTCTCTATTACCGAAAACAAGGTGCACAATAATACTGCTTTTCCCAGCGTAACCTTGAAGGAATGTTCAAATGTTACCATAAATATTAAATATTAGTTTATTTTGTTAATGCGTTAGCAATTTTCTTAATAAAAACGAGTTAAATTAAAATTTGATTTTTGTGGTCTCTGTTTGCAGTCGTATAAAAAGTATAGTAAAAAACTCGTTTGAAAATCTCTTTGCACACTGGCTCGACTTGTGGACCTCGCCTTCGGCTCGGTCCACCAGTATGTCTTGCTCATGTGCAAAGAGTCGTTTTCTAACCTTGTTGTTTAATATACTATTTGAAAATTTTAAAACATTTGTGATTTTCATAATATATTTTACTTTTAACTACAAACACAGAGATAAATATCAATCGTAGCATGCAGTATCAACCAAGGTTATGTGTGTTTGTTTGAACACCCTGTACATTTTTACATATTTTGATAAAACGCTATATCAGAATGACGTGATATGTCGTTTAATGGGTCTGTTTCTAATATAAGACCGATATTGTATATATCAACCATTTTTTTTTAAAGATATATCGAGAATATCATTAATGACGAAAAAAAATATCGTGAGAGTTTGAGCCCTTAATATTAGTGTTAGAGGTCTATCATCGCTAGTTTCGATTTTTTATTCCTGATCCCATTTTTGCGTCAAAACTGCCAAACCATCGAGGTAAAAAATTTATCTACTTATATTTTTTAAGGAAATTGAATACCCTACAAAAAAGGTCTGATTGAAAATTTTCGGCAGACGAGCCGTTTCTATGTAATTAATCCTTGAAAATTGATGTTTTTTCGATTTGAATTTTTAACTTTGGGATTTTGTAAATAATGAATAAATTAATATCTGAAAAAGAACAATAAAGATTTTCAAACAAAATTTAATGCTCTACAAAAAAGGTCACTTAACATTTTTATATAAATTTACTCCTTCAAAAGTTATTCACGGTTGAAGTAAAAATTAAATTTTTGTTTTGGACCCAATATTTTTCACTCAGTGGAACAAATTGATATTATACTTCATCGACAATTATTATTCTATCAATATAATCGCCAAAAATATCCAAAATCCATAATATATTCAAATTTATTCTCGCTCAACTATTCTAAAACTAATATTAATAAACTCTCACGATATTTTTTTCGTCATTCTGAATGATATTCTCGATGTATTTTTCAAAAAATTGGCCCAGTCTAATAATTATTGGTTGCACATAAACTAACAATAATTTCCTTATAACACAATGAGTTCATGGCAGATTCTTTTGGCCATATCTACTTTACTGTTGTTTACTACAGCATCATTTTTTTCTTTAAATATAAAAGTAAAACGGAGAATTGTACCATAGTATCCCTGTATGTTAAATCTACTAATGCATTATACATCCATTTTGATGAAAACGTTAAAATACCTCAATACTCTTAAAAACATTTGATGTATAAATAAATATTATTCATTTTATCTAACAACCTTAGACGCTTTTGCTACAAACTCCAATCTTCATATAAATTGGTTCATTTCGACGCACATATCTTGTTTCATCAGTGGAAGAAAACCCTATGAAAAATAAACCACTATACATATACATGCCGAATGTTGTCGAAATGAATCGAAACGAACTATTTAATATATTACCATTTAAACAGAGAATACATTCATTGCCTGCTTCAGTATTTTCAGTTTTTCGGCGTCAAATATGTCATTAGATCAACAGAACCAGTGATATTATTGGCATGATGCAGAAACACGTACCGTGTTTTTCTTTCCATGACAAGAAAGTCTTGGAGTGATTTGAATTCCATATTTCGAACACATGTTTTAAAAAAGTTTTATGTTTAGACAGACAATGAGCTCCGATGCTAGTCTGGTAATGTTGCCACTGCGCATCTGAAACTCATGAATAAGAAATTTTCTCAAGCTGTACCTACTCATTCGCGTAAGCTGATATTGTGCATCTGGTGAGATAAAGAAAACGGCGTTTAGTGTGGATTGTTTCCGAGAAAGGTAACCATCACTGTTGACTTTTATTGCCAACTACTCCCATCCAATTCAAACCAAGAAAAAAGAAGCTGGAAGACGTCATCGGGTGATTTTGTCTCAAGTAAGCATACCGCCTGCCTTCATACTGCTAATATGACACTAGTGCCTATTAAGGAGTTTGGTTGAGAGGTTATTCCAAGCCGCCATATTCTTCTGACTTTGCTCCATCAGATTTCCAACTCTTCCGCTCATTGGAACAACCTACGAGGTATTTCCCTTAATAGTTTAGTAATTATAGCTTTTTTTCGGGAAAAAGATACTATTAGAAGTTTCTCTGAGGAATATTGTTCGGAAACGTGTTATAAACAAAATATAAAAAAAAAACAGTTCGAGACTGGTTGGGAAATTTTATTTAAACAATGGTCAAAGTTATGGAAGAGTGGCTGTTTGACTCTCATAAAAAAAAACTATTATTTATAGCGAATAAAAGTTTATACAAAAAAGGTAGGTTTTAAATAAACCTGTAAAATGAGACAAGTCCGATTAAATTCCGATAATTTGTTTATGCGCGAGAGTTAAAAAAAATTTTGCTTGTAGGTCAAAGGGGCGGGTCAACCTTAATTGATTATTTTTTAGTAGGTAATGTACTATGGCTATATAATAATTTCATCTTTGCCAATAAACAGACGCCTCATTTACTATAAAAATTGAAGTATACAAGTGATCTAATTAACATTTGACAAATATCAGATAAATTTGTTGCAAAATTCGAAAAACAAATTTTTTGTAAATTTCGGGTTGAAAGAATGTTGAATAAATGAATGAATGAATGAAATTTCGTTAATACAATAGCTACTTAATATCTACTTTTTTCGCTATGAATAACAGTCTTTTTACGCGAGTCAAAAAACCACTTTTCCATAACTTTGACCATTGTTTAAATAAAGTTTCCTAACTAGTCTCAAATTGACTTTTTGATATTTTGTTTATAACACGTTTCCGAACAATATTACGCAGAGAAACTTTTAATAGTATTTTTTTCCCGAAACTGATTGTTCCATGTCTATAATGACTGGACTATAATGACAAGATTGTGCTTCAAAATTGACTTCAACTGAATTCTTCTCTTCAAAACCATTGAATTTCTTCAGGCGCCGAATATAAAAACTACCAAATCGTGGAAAGGCAATCCTAAACTTTGAGGGAGAATATATCCTTGACTGGGTCATGTATTTTAATAAAAACGATACGAACTAATGCCAATATACAGGGTGAGCTTTTTTTATTAACAAATTAAAAAAACACAACACTGTTGTGTAGAGAATGAGGAAGTTGCATTAAATTTTCTTTTAAAGCAAAATTTCTGTAGCCATTTTTAAAATAATTAACAATATTTTGTTAAGTAAAAGTAAATAATATAAAATCTATCGGGCACACGTAGTTTGCATAAACACAAATGAGTAAGAGTGAGACAGACTACAGAACACGACTACACGACTCGTTTAAATTGGACCGATACCGGATCGTGACGTAAGAGTCGCCGTCTTTGTTTAATACTGCGTTTTAGTGCATAGAGAATTATTTTGAATTTATATATTTTTTTATAGGAAAACTATTAATTAAAAATTTAAGATTTATGTGGCAACTGACTTTTTACGATGAAAGGAATTTAATAAGAAAAGAAAAAAAAGTGAAAGTTCCCCATTAGAACACCTTTCAAACGATGTGTCACTTAACGCTCCTTCTCCATTAAAATTTTTTTGGGGGGGGGGTGCCTCCCTAGGGAGTCTGTAACAAGAAATTTATGCGAAAAGATGTCCTCCTTCGATAAAAAGTCGACCTGTCTCTAGATTTTTTTATCAGATTCTATTTTTCTTACTTCTGATATTTTATATTTTTCTCAAAGCCTTACGGACAAATTAAGCTTTTAATATTTATTCGGCAAGAACCTTAAAAAAGTCAATGTTAGACGTACTGCTTGCTATAGAGATATTCTACAAAGTTCTGAATTTTTTACAATATTTTACAGAAGCGTTTGCTCTTAACGACCAGCAACCTTCTTTCGTCCCTAACGTCGTACTTATATCAAAGTCGAAAGCCAAGGGCAGCGTTGGGCCTAACCCTCGTAAAATCTGGACTTTATTGCTTTTGAAACGTCTCCGAGGCAGTAGGTAGTTTGTTGTTTTGTAAAGTTTTTTATCAGATTAAAAGGAGTCCGGAGTGGCCTCGTGGTCTTATTTACGGTTGAGAAAAACAAAGAGGTGAATATATTAGGTTGTTTTTACGTCTCTCCCCGAGATTCTATCAAAGGGCGATAGGAGAATACTAAGTAGCCATAACGCACGGTAGACGGAGTTCCTTTTAAGTTTTTTCGAATAGTTTGTTAGGAAAATATGTCACCGTGTCAGAATGTCCCGAGTTTCCGAAGCTCGTGGAAAAGTTACTTGAATAAAATCACCAGAGTGTGATCCTAGCGGTGAATAGTCGACAGGGCCGGATTGTATAGAATAGTAGCCAGAGGTTTAAATTTTTTGAGGTAAGAGGTGTTGAACTGGCTGCTTATGGTATGGATGTAGCAACTGTGATAAGTAAGTTTTATTTACTTGAAACTATGACAACCAACAATCTAAATTATTTGTGTAAATTCAAGTATCTGGGATCTTGTGAAAAAAACCGTGTACCGAGAAAAAGCTAATACACAAAAACCATATGGAATACGCCGAAATGAATAAGCGTATGTATTTGTTAAAAAGTCTCATTTTTATTTAAAGAATTTTTTCTAATTTAATTTTTGTGTCAAAATTGCTGCCAACGATTAAAATTGCAAATTTCGAATAAACCATGAGAGTAATCGAGTGTTATCAAGAGTACCTTTTTTGTAGTAAATAATTTACTTAATCTAAATTTTATACTTAAATTTCTTTTCTTCAATTGGCATAGAATTATAGAAGGTGTAATTACTAAAAAAAACCCAAGTTCTACGCCAATGGATTGATATTGCTCATAATTTTAATATGGGGTTTATTGTCCTATAGAGCGGTGTCAACTTACCAAATTTATAAAAAAAAAAGATTTCAAAATTGCAACTTCAGGCCCGTATGCCGCCCAAACGGAGCAACTTTGAACTAAGGTAAGTTTAGCTAAACTGACTTATTTTGGGTCGCACTATATCTGGTGGAGCGTTGTAAAGATCTTTTAGGCACACTCTGTATATTGACAAATATAGTGGGAACAATCTTTTATATCTTAGGTTTTAACAAAAAATCAATTTTTACGTTTTTTACTATTTTTCTAAGAAAAAAAACCGGTAATGGTTTCGAAAATACAGAATGTTCCCTTTTTAAACATACTAACTTTAACGGTTGATAGAGAACTTGATTTGAACAAAAAAGTTCATATGAACATAGGTCGTAATAAGATACAGAGTGTGAAATACAGAGTGTTTTTTTTTTAACTTTTTATCCTGAATATAGGGCGAGCCAAAACTCGAGCACATAATTTTCTCAATTTTATTTATATGAATTACCCTGTATTTTATTTTAAGAACTGAAAATACACTTTATGTTCTTTCATTTTTATAAAGCATTCCTTACAGCTAAAATCATTAATTTCTGAGATATTTACCATTTAATAACAAAAATAAAGTTTAAAAAAAATTCATATTGTAGCAAGTTGGTTAATATTATAACAATTTAGTCTTAACAACGGATATTTTTTAATGTTTTATAAAAGTCTGTCACACTGTCATTTGCCCACGGCCAACTTGTTATAATTGGAATTTTTTAAAAACTCTTTTTTTTGTTATTAAATGGTAAATATCTCAGAAATTAATGATTTTAGCTATAGGGAATGCCTTATACAAATGAAAGAACATAAAGTGTATTTTCAGATTTTAAAATAAAATACAGGGTAATTTATTTAAAAAAATTGAGAAAATTATGTGCTCGAGTTTTGGCTCACCCTGTATTCAACTGTTGCAATAATCAACAAATAGCCCTTCCTCGTAAAACTGTACCAATATAAAAAAGTTACGCATGCAAAAAATTATTAAGTTGTTTTGTTTAGGGTATACAGGACGCTGAAATGGGAATGATTCTCGTATACAATTGACCATATCTTTTGAAATACCCTGTATAATATAATCTAAACCTTATATTGGAAGCATGGGAGAGATGAGCTTAATCTAAATTTGGAAGAATATATAGGGTGCCCCATTTAGAAAATAGTATGTTTGGTTCAGCCTGGTAATACGTAACACCCTGCATACACGAAAATAATTTTAAAATGTGCAGTTTTAAGTTGGTTAGAATTTTTGTAAATAACTTTTTTTAATATCTTCTATAATAAAGGTCTTATCGTATTTCGACCAACTAATGCCGCACCCTTGTATACAGGGTGTCCCAGTGTCGGCGTACCAGGGGCTGGACCAGACCAAAATAAGGTTAAAATACTTATAAAATATTTTTCTGTGATGTACTCTCACAACTTTCCGCAATAACTCAAAAACCCTTTCAGGGATTTAAGTCATTTTTGGGTGAAATGTACATTTATTAAATGTCATTAAAACTACATAGTGCGTATTTTGATCTGACGCCAGGGGTGGCCTAGGCCAACTTATCCTCAAGATTATGTCTTCATAACTTTTGCATATCCTAGTTTTACATAATTTGATTACATTTTCCTGAATCTGCAATCGATTTTGAACAAAAAATGGGCTCTTGTTTCATAGCTCAAAAATGAACCGTTTTCTAGTAAATTAGGTCTAAAGTATCGACTGCATTAGTTCGTAGAAAAATGCATCTAAAGATTTTATTTCTTGTTATCTAGTAGGTACCTCTCATTATCAATAACAAAGTTGTTTAGCTACGGCTCAATGAATATGAAGAAACTAAACAAGTTTTCTATGAACTATTCAATAGCAGCCGCAGCTACATGGGAAACTGTACCTTAACGGTAAACAACTTTGTTATTGATAATGACAGGTACCTACTAGATAACAAGAAATAAAATCTTTAGATGCATTTTTCTACGAATTAATGCAGGCGATCATTTAGACCCAATTTACTCGAAAACGGTTCATTTTTGAGCTATGAAACAATTGCAGATTCAGGAAAACGTAATCAAATTACATAAAACTAGGATATACAAAAGTTATGAAGACATAACCTAGAGGACCTGGCGTCAGATTGAAGTAAGCACCATGTAGTTTTAATGACCTTTAACAGATGTACAACTCACGCAAAAATTACTTAAATCCCTGAAGAGGTTTTTGAGTTATTGCGGAAAGTTGTTATTATTTTTTTCTAAACAACATCTTGTTACTCAGTGAGAGTGCATCGCAGAAAAATATTTTATAATAATTTTAACCTTATTTTGGTTTGGTCTACCCCTGGTAAATTTTTGTACGCCGACACTGGGACACCCTGTATACATAATTCAAGGATTACATTTTTTATTTATTTATCAAAATAAAACTCTCTCATGTGTTTGAAAAACATTTTAATAATATTCAATGAAACATTGTGAATATATTAAATAATTGAACATTAAGAACATATTTATTTAAATATTCAGAAATGTTTAGAAATTATTTATTTCAATCAAATCTGATTACTTCCAAAGATTTCTAAGAAGTTTAAAAAATTATTTTAAAACATTTTTAAAATATTAATTTGCCGTATCGGTAGTAAGTACTTCATAACCAAATTAAAAAATAGAACTAAAAAAATATTTACATTTATATTTTATGTAAGTAATTAACATGTAACGGACTAAAATTTGACAGAAATTACAAAATCTTAATTTGGCCCTTTCCCAACTCCAACTGCTGTTAAAACCGAGTTATCGCATTGCCGCAATATTCGGGTGTGAGGACCGGAGTATATTTCCATTCAATCTCGCAACTAAAAGCGCCTGAAAAGTCACTTGACCGATCCATGTGATCTGAAATAAATTAAGGATTCCTGGCAACAGACGCGGCTAGGGGGCGTTGGGAAACCCAGGCCAAGGTGATCACGGGACACGAGAGAAACTAGACTGCCTGTCGCCGAGCAGCCAGACCAGAACCCCACGGTTGACCGGCAATCGGCAGATAAATAAAATAATACTCCTATCTCTGCTCCACGCAAAGTCCGAGCGGAAAAACACCGCCACCGACGGCTGCTTCACTGAACAAAAGGGTTACGTAAATTTAATAAAAATGCCATTACAGTGTTCGCTTGTGAACATTAATTTTCAACGCGGTCGTTGATTTTATCACATGGGATCATTGAAATTAATGACATTGAAGACACTATTAGTATTGATTAATACAATGTTAAATTTTCATCATTTAATCAAGATGCACAGATGTATGTAGACATTAATAGAAGTACCTTAAAGTTTTTACCATTAATGTAATTACTACCATACATTGTACAGATTTCTGTAAGTATTAATATAATTACTTTGAAGAGTAGCAGCATAATAATAATCATTATTGCATGGTATAAAATATATTAAGATAATAATTAATAGTCCAGTCGAATGAAATTTATGGAAAAACCGACCAATCCAATAACCAACATGTGTGCCAAAGGTACTTGTTAATTAATTTCATTCGTTTTCATGCAACTAATTGTTTAATTACTAATAGTTAACGTTAGAAGTTAATGTCGTAGATATAGGTTCTATTTGATCCAAAGAAACGTATAGAAAAAGAAAAATTTCAAAAAGTTGAAATTAAGTTGCTCTTTACAACTAACAAAGTAGGATGTGCAAAACAGCGTTATAAATTGTCCCAAGGTCACCCAAAAGCCGCTCGAGAATTCGCTCTTTTTACATTAAATAGAGCTTATTTTTAAGGCAATTTAAAAATGAAGTCACCTACGCCTCTTTGTTTCCAGTATAGTTTTTTTATAACGTTAATTGTTAATTAACTATTGAACTCGGATTTTAGAGACGATTAAGCTTTTATTTTTATAAAATTTTACATTAATAGTTCATGTAATAAACGCGCTAGCAACAGTAAAAGTTAACGTTAATGAACGACCTGCTCATGATAGCCGCTCTCGGCGCTCGATTTCT
The DNA here is from genome assembly GCF_000390285.2 of Anoplophora glabripennis. NCBI lineage: Eukaryota > Metazoa > Arthropoda > Insecta > Coleoptera > Cerambycidae > Anoplophora > Anoplophora glabripennis. The sequence goes on along the minus strand of NW_019416467.1, from coordinate 256,971 downwards.
TTTTTTTAAATTACCGTAAAAATAAGCTCTATTGAATGCAAAAAGAGCGAATTCCCGAGCGGCTTGTGCCTGACCCTGGAACTATTTATTTATAACGCTGTTTTGCACATCCAACTTTGTTAGTTGTAAAGAGCAACTTAATTTAAGTTTTCACGGTATATGATCTAATTCGACTGGACTATAAGCAAAAACATTCATATAAACATCATCTCAGAAATACAGAAAGCAAATTGTCTTTCACTTATTTCATTTCGACGGTACATTAGGCCTCACAGAAAGCGAGTACAGCGTTTTGAGCGAGTTTGACATTAGTTATTTTAATTTTTTCACATGAAATATGTACATTTGAACTTGTAAATATGAATAAAATCTGTTTTTTNGAAATGCTTTATAAAAATGAAATAACGTAGTGTATTTTCAGTTTTTAAAATAAAATACACGGTGATTCATTTAAAAAAATTGAGAAAATTATGTGCTCGAGTTTTAGCTCGCCCTATATTCAACTGTTGCAATAATAAAGAAATAGCACTTTCTCGTAAAACTGTACCAATATCAAAAAGTTATGCCTGCAAAAAATTATAGTTAAGTTCTTCTGTTTAGGGTATACAGGACAGGACGCTGAAATGGGAATGATTCTCGTATACAATTGACCATAACTTTTGAAATACCCTGAATAACAATTAAACCCTATATTGGAAGCATGGGAGAGATGAGCTTAATCTAAATTTGTAATAATATATAGGGTGACCCATTTAGAAAATAGTATGTTTAGTTCACCCTGGTAATACATAACACCCTGTAAATACGAAAATAACTTTAAAATGTGCAGTCTTAAGTTGATGACTACAATTTTTGTAAATAAGTTTTTTAATATCTTCTATAATAAAGGACTTAACGTATTTCGACCAACTAATGCCGCACCCTTGTATATGTATACATAATTATACATAAAAGTATTACATTTTTTATTTATTTATCAAAATAAAACTCTCCAATGTGTTTGAAAAACATTTTAATAATATTCAATGAAACATGGTGAATATATTAAATTGAACATTAAGAACATTTAAATATTGAGCAATGTTTAGAAATTATTTATTTCAATCAAATCTGAATATTTCCAAAGATTTCTAAGACGTTTAAAAAATTATTTTAAAACATTTTTAAAATATTAGTTTGCCGTATCGGTAGTACTNTTTGTGTTCATAATTGTATCAATAATGGTAAACCATTATGAGAACCAATATTGGCAGAAGGTATTCTATGTAAGTATAAATCGTTTAGGTACGTGTATTAACTATTTTTTTATGAATTAATTACCCGATTATATTTGATGTTTTTATTACTTTGTACCCAAATTTTACCGCCCTCCCTGATATGGAAGTCAAAAGCCGCCACTGTATACGAGATACCAAGCGGCTCAAATAAGTACAAAGGAAATCAAGATACCATGTGGATCAAAGAAGAGTGGAAGGAAATAAAAAGGGACCCAAACTAGAGACATAACCGTGAGTTAAATAAGAATATTTGTCAGGGATTACTATAATTTAATAACTATTGAGCTTAGTTATGAAATTAAGCTTTACTGTATCAATAATACGCGACTTTTAATTTAACAAGACAAGGTAACAACGCAATCTATTTTTTGTTTACTTGTAGTCATCCATAGCCAAAAATCTGTAGCAAAGGTACGGGTTAAAACGTTTCGGTAGACACACTATGGTATCTAAACTTATTTTAATCAATAATTACCAGAGACATCCATTGGTGCAAAACTTACTGTTGTCAGTATACTGAATATCTAGGTAGGTTATAAAGAAAATTACATCGTATAAAGTATTTTTTTAATGACTTGGAAAACACGAAAATTTCTTGATGGAAACGTCTGCGGAGACACAAGGGTGGAAAACGTTTTTACGGCTCAATAATCGATAATGCCATTCTAAAGTATCTATTACCGATTTTACATATATTCCTCCTTCCAGAGCAAATAGGAACTCGAGACGAGCTCTGAAAGAGTCCTCCTTGAATTACTAGACCATAAATATGTAGACTGGAATCCTCCCGTAGAGTTATCGCCGTCCTTGTGCGTCGCCCGCCACCCTTGCCCGTTTTCCAGCGATAAATGAAATGGATGTGGGAAAACTGAGAAATCCTTTCTCTATACTTTTGTTGCTCGCAGGAGTAAAAAATGATTTGCATTTACCAGAAGGACACGTGAATGCCTTTATGGGCTGAATTTAAGGATTTTTCTAACTCGGGAAAGTACTCTCAAGAATACGGTTTTAGGGCATTGTGGTGTTCCTTTTACAAGCGAATGCTGGAGGAAAAATTTGTATGGCATTTGCGTGACGAATATCAGATGTACATTTTTTGCCTCAAGGGTAATAGGTGTACGTCAAATTCGAAATTGTTATCAATTTTGTTTCATATTTATGTTTTGGTATATAATGAAAAACATATTATTTTGAACTCTTGTTAATGATTGCTTTAATAATTTTTCACTCTTAGGTACGCCATCGCAACTTTTGTAGAAATTAAATAATATTGTAAGAAATGACTTAAACATAATAAGCAATTATTTATTATATTAATCTTGATATATTATTATAAAAACTGTTTGAAATGGTGTCATCCACAGCAAAAAATGGAATGGAATATATCATATATCATAATGAGTGGAAAGAAAGTGTCAGTTGGAATTTAGTAATGAAGTGAACGAAATGAAATTAACTACCTAAAATTAATAGGCAAGATATGTGCCTGTAAATGTATTTCTAATACTAATTTTAATGCTTGCACATGTTTCGTTATTCTTCACTTTTTGCATCTTCATTGATGATTCTGCAGTAGCTTCGCCGCGTCTGAGAACAAAAAGGACAGGTCAAAGATTCTTAGATAAGGTTAAAGAAGTGTAAGTTTGGAACTGGCGGCGACCAGGTACATAAAACCCGAAAAACCATCATACGAGGTCTGTTAAAAAAGTAATCGAACTTTTTCAATTAGGTGCTAATGGAGATATTTAATGATAATACTAATAATAATAATATTTATTTATTTGTCCAACAGAATACTTCCAATAACAGGACAAAGTAAAAATCAGGAGAAACTAAAAATAATACAGATAAAGATAAAATATTAATACTATAACTAGACTAAATAAATAATACTGAAATATAGATGAGAAAGAAACAAATACATGTATAAATTACAGTAGCAAATCTTACGGTACGTCACAATTATTTTTAAAATTATTTAAATAGGTATACACCAATACTACAATTGAAAATATCAAATATATGATATACAGAGTTATAGTTGCTGTACATAACATGGAGAGGTGATTTCAATAAAATATTGGTGCGAGCAATCTCATTATAAAACGTATATGTCCCACGATTATTAATTCTCGTCACAAGAAAGTTAATTTGAGCAAGTAGGTTCGGTGCATTAACGATATTGTGCAGTAGCATATATAAAAATTTTACACTATACATCTTTCTTCAATGCAATAATGAAGTGAAATCAAATCTGTTAGATGATTATACTCACAACCCCTCTCTGGATATCTATTGTCAAGGCGAAATGCTAAAAATTTAAAAACATTTTTTTGTATTCTATCAATCATATTATTGTAACATACATAGACACCACATCTATGTTTGTTACACACTAACGAACAGTATTCCAATTTGGAATTCTAAAAATAAAACCAAACTTCCTCATGGATGATGAGACAGTCAGCTCAATATGTGAGGAAAAACTAAGTTTATTGTCGAAAAGTACTCCCAGATCTTTAACTTCATCTACTCGTGTCAAAATTTCAGAGTCATTTCGGTAGTCATAGTTAATTACATTGAATTTACGTGAGAATATAACAGTCCTGCACTTGGAGATGTTTAGATTGAGGTAATTTGACACGCACCAGTGAGTTAATTTTTCCAAATTCATTTACAGTCACAATCATCTTTTGATTCGATAGCCGAAAATATTTTCAAATCATCAGCGGAAAANATAAAATATTAATACAATAACTAGACTAAATAAATAATACTGAAATATATATTAAAATGAAACAAATACATGTATAAATTACAGTAGCATATCTTACGGTACGTCACAATTATTTTTAAAATGATGTAATAGTACACCAATGATACAATTATTGAAAATATCACATACATGACATACAGAGTTATAGTTGCTGCACATAACATGGAGAGGTGATTTCAATAAAATATTGGTGCGAGCAGTTCAATCAGAACAATGTTGTCGCGGAACTCTTGACCCATTCTAAAAATAAAACCCAACACCCTCATGAATGATGAGAGTCAGCTCAATATGTGAGGAAAAACTAAGTTTATTGTCGAAAACTACTCCCAGATCTTTAACTTCATCTGCTCGTGTCAAAATTTCAGAGTCAATTCGGTAGTCATAGTCAATTACATTGAATTTACGTGAGAATATAACAGTCCTGCACTTGGAGATGTTTAGACTGAGGTAATTTGACACGCACCAGTGAGTTAATTTTTCCAAATTCATTTACAGTCACAATCATCTTTTGATTCGATAGCCGAAAATATTTTCAAATCATCAGCGGAAAATAACTTATCACATGTAATGAGTGAGCTTAAATCATTGATAAAAATAGAAAAAAACAATGGGCCTAGCTTGGAGCCTTGTGGAACTCCTGATGTAGACACATATGTATTAGATTTGAAACTACTAAATGTAACATATTGAGTGCGATTTGACAAATAAGAAGAGAATAATTTAGTAAAAGACGCAGAAAAACCATGTCTCACCCAACTTCACCAATAATAGCTTATGGTTAACTCTGTCGAATGCCTTCGAAAAATCAGTCGAATGCCTTCGAAAAATCAGTGTACACCACATCTACCTGCCCTTGCTGGTCGATAATATTAGATAAATATTGAGTAAAACAAATTTTGTTCTGTTTAGGCATTAGTTAAAAACGTCTGTAACTTTGTCATACCACCTTGTATACATATCTAAAGAATTTTCAATCTTTTATCAAAGTATTTTAGATAGTTACTAGAAAAAATTTTCGGTTTTCTGCAGACTGTAATACCCTCAGTCCTGCCTTAAACATTATTTACATATCCAGTATCTAATTAATAGCCATCATCTACAAACCTTTACATTAACTTGGTCCACAGTTACACACCTAAACATAGAACACAAAGAAATTATTGGTAAAAAAAACGAATGAACTGTCTACTTATTAATTTTAACGTCAGTCTTTGTCCGTACAACCCACTGGGTGGTGTCAATAAAGCGGGAACAGGTCTTGTACAATAGAAAATTACAGCGATGGAATAAATTATGGAGAAGTCGATAAATTGTCGGCCGGAAATGGGGTTTCTGAAATTATAGTGGCCACGTGAAACGGCCCAGGACTCTGGGCAATTTCGGAGCCAACAGAACGTACAGGGAATGGGGAATGTGGCTTGACTTTATATTATTCCACTCAGATACACTAGGTATGTTCGAGTTCGAAGCATTGGAATAAAGAAAATGGAAAAGGGATACTTAAAATAATGCATCGTATCACATAAAACGTCAATGTATTTGAATATGCTCAAAATAATAATAATAGAGTCTAGGAGGCTGATTTTCACTTTCATCTGTTTCTTTTCATCATGTAATTATGAGGAAAATAATAAGTTCAGTAGAAGTTAAAACGTAAAACTTCGTTTGGGCGAAAATGGAAAAGAATTTTTACATTAATTGTGCTAAGGTACTATTTTGGTTTTCGCTTTTACCTTCCTATTTTCCGTTTTTTATAATAGATATATTTATATAAATATTTTTACAATGTGTATTACTTTCTACTAGAAGCACAGACTGACCTACATATGTTTAAAAATTTAATAGAAGAAGATAATTAACTTTAAATGCATCAGGAAATCACTGTTTCAGTTCTATACTGGATTTTTCATGTGCTTAATTTAATTTTTATTCTTTAATCTTCCACACAGTATTTATGAACTTTTGTTATAGGAAGTAGGTACACATATGCATGACCTATATAGGTACTAGAACAGTTGTTGCATTTATCAATAAAATTTGACCAAAGCCAATAGCCATATTCATCAGTTATATTAAAATTAATATTAATTACGCCAATTCTAGGAACTCCCTGCTCAATTATTAAGTCTCTACGCGCCATTTACGATTTATACTGGCCTCAGTCACACAACATTTAAAAAAAAACAGCATTTAATCATGCCGTTTCCTAAACGATATTCAAAGTAATTCTTCGTGAGTCACCTGAGTCAAGGTTCCAATTTTTTCTCAACAGATTGTATCTCTTCTTAGTTTTTTATACGCACCTGTTAAACTGTGACTAAAATGTATTAAAATTTTTTTATGCTGTTATTAAACGAAAGTTTCTTGTCGTTTTTTTATGTAACAAACAACACAATTAAATAGTGGGAAGGGCGCCGCGGCACACTAGATTGATTGTCTCCTTAAAAGGGTCTTCAAGCAGATTGCATTTTTTTCATTTATTATGTAGAAGTACCAGCTTAAAACCTCTTTGTTCTGTTGGAAAATTAATCAATCACATTTTTTTATTATCTATGATTTTACTGTCTGCGCAGAAAGAAAGAAACCCAATATTAACTTTGGAAAATAACTCTCAAAAGATGACATCTTCTTATAGAATGCCTACCAACGACATAAAAAATCTTTCACACTATAACATACATTTTTTAAATTAAACATATATCAAAACAGTAATGTAATTAATGAAAGCTATAAAATAAATTACTTTCAAGCGGGCCAGTTTTCTGGCAAAACACATTTATATTTTATAATTGTTTATGATTTAATGTCATACGTTGCTTGTTGCGTGGGATATTTGTGTGTGATGGTTATCTTTAGGATATTTGACCAAATCTATGATACGTTTAAATTAGCGACAATAAATAATATAAACAAGTTATATTTTTAACTCCAATTTTTGTAGTCAGCAGTCGTATTATAGATGTGAACGAACTTTTATTTGTGAAATCATTAACATAATCTATAGGCCAAGAGTTGTTTTTCTTAAATGTTTTTAGAATAAAACATAAAACATGACAAACTTAAAACTAAAGAAAATTTTTAAAGAAAACTTTCAAACTCTCAGTTAAATTTTTGGGATTGACTGACACTTCATTTGAAAAATATACATTTATTTAAATGTTCTCTATTTAGAATGTGAGTGACAAATAACCTCCAAGTAGCTAGATCGTTTGTTGGTTGTTCTAGGACTTACTTTGATGAGACCTACTGTCCAATCTGGTCTGCATCTAATGATTCTGCTGACGAATAATCTTAGCAGTTGTACAGTACTAGCTAGCTATTGTGGGTGTAATTCAGTGTTGGAGCTGTAGTCCACAAAGTAGTTTTTTCCATAGCATTATTAGTTAAGGGTTCCCTATCTTCTTAACGATGCTGACGTACAGATCTGCAAATATTGCCATTTTTCTCAAGAATGGCTTTTTGTGGGTGATTTTCTCAAGTGACGATATTTTTTTAAAATAAAACGACCTTTTCAATGTTGCTGCCCGTTTTAAAAAAATACCACCACTGTAAAAGTTTTGACCGTTAAAAGGGAGAGGTAACCGGGGAAAACTATCACCCAGTATATCGATTTGACTAAAACTTTAAGAAATAATACACCATACTAGTCCAAATAAATGTGCCAAATTTTAACGCGATCGTTAAAAGGGTTATGAAGTTATTAATTAAATTAGTTTTATTTTTGACAACTTTGAAGATTGTAATTCAAAAATCAAAAATTGTTTATTTAACTTTTTTTTCGTAAATCGTATTTATTTATCGTCGTGACTGTGCAGTCAAACGTTATCGGTGAAATTTACGGACACCCTGTATATCTGAAATATAATTATTTATTAGGTACATGAGGCAAATTAATTCTAATGAAATTAATCTCTAATGAAAATGTGGGAAATAATAATAATACTTACAGAAGTTCTGTAAATTTTCCGTAACCGTATTTTCCGTAAAAATGAAAACGGTAAAAATACTAGTTGTTATTTTATTTTTACGTTAGAGATATTGAAATATGTATTATACAAACGTAATTCTAAATTAATTCAAATTAAATTAAACTTCAAAATTTATTTTAGAAAACGAAATATATCATATAGGTATTTGAAATTTATTATTATTGCTGAGAATTCATTAATGAAAATGTTGTGAAAAATCATATACGAATTATGTAAATATATGTTAAAAACAGATTAAAGCAGTGCGCTGTTGATGTAAATCTAATTTTATGTTAATGACATACCAAATTATGATCATAGAAATATAATTTTCATTTTACAGTGAATAAGTAAACATTTTTCTGTTAAGTTTAATGTACTTAATATATGTAATTTTACATCGTTATGATTATCCCATTTCCAATATTACATTCTATTTACAGGATTAGTTGAGCAATTAAAATTTTCAAATAAATTAAATTCACATTGTTATATGTAGTTTCGAACCTATACGGTTGTTAAATTGATTTAAATAAATGTTTAATAAATCAAAATGTGAAATTACATTAAAATTGTAAGTCATTTTATACTGTATTTTTACCTGTAACAATACTTGTATAGTCCTTCCGAAGTAGTTGAATATGCAAAAAAAACGTCTGGTAATAAAATTTAATGAGTTTCATAAGCGTCCCTAAAAAAATTTTCTGCTAAAGGTAAAAAATAAAAGTAAAAGTAAAAGGTAAATAATTTGTATATAATGTGTAGAAAATTTCTATTATATGTTCATTTGGCCAACAGTGTATTTTAATTATTTATGTCCTCAAACAATTTTGGTATATTGGTGGTAAATTTTGTTTTGTTCCGTTTCAAAAGGTCTCCAAAATGCCATGTTGTGATAATATTAGTAAACAAAATATCCCTCTTATTTCTCCCTTTCGCAATTGTAATATGAAGGATTGATAGAAGGTGCCCATAATAATAAAAATTGCCTGATTCACACCAAATTCCGCACTGCAGCACTGCACTGCTGGGCAATTTATGAGCCACTTGTCGCCTGCTGTGATTTATTGCCCAGTAGCTTTTCAAATATTTCAGTGCCGAGTTGCTGCTTAGCAACCGAGCCTGGTATATACCTTGAAATTATAGGTTCTTCAATTGACTTCGGAAAAACTATAACTGTGAAGTCATACTTCAGTTCTAATTTTACAACGTAGGTATACTGCAAGTAACGTAAGTTAATTATTGTTATAGTTTTACTGTTTTCATCACATAAGTGTAAAATCTAAATTGTTTCTAAAACAGTAACAGTAATTATTGCAGATATTATTCCTACATCGCTTTCTGACATTATTACTTACTTGCTCCTCTTCGTAGGTCGTAACTTTCGGAAGCTGTCAAGGTATAAAAAGTGGATGCATTTTCGCGCTATTAGCGGTCCGTACGTGTATGCGCTTCGGCAAATTCACCGATTTGCAGTAGCAACAGCTCTCTGTGCCTCATTACGTTTGCCGGTCGCAGAACCAGCTGACAGGAGTCAACGACCCCTCTGCCTACTACATGAACTTATCCAATTTATATTGTTGGCTACCACTTATTAGTTTTCATTTCATATTCGACCTACTCGCTGACCGGCACGACAAAAATATGATGTGACAGCCCGGTCACGTGAACGCCGCTATCAGAGGCGTTCCAGTTAAACTGGAAGTTCGGTTTATGTTAATTAGTGGTATAGAAAACGTATAACATTGGACGGGTTATTCGTACTTAATTGGGTGTAATGCCACTGAAAAAAGAAAGAGTTGGAACCCCGTACAGGGTGACCCCTTTTTGGTTGGATCATTTCTGTCACCCCCTGTTTCGCTAAAATTTTTGAAAGGGTATTTAAATCTCAAATAGTTAATTATTGTCTTATCAACACACACCGATATGTGACATAAAATAATTCTAAATAAACTTGTTTCACTCTTAATGCAGGATTGCCACAGGGATCTGTACCTAGACCTGTACTATTCTTAATATATGTTAACGATTTAATCAGCTTTGTAGATGATTCCTCATTAACTATTACCTATTTTACTTGTCAAGGGTTTACATTGAATACGTTTACAAAACCAAATAAAGGGAAGTAAGGGTTGGTGTCTCGTAGTTAAACTTAAACATAGGGTGATTCAAAATTCATTACAAATAATTTAGAAGCATATTTTTGAGGTCAAAATAAGACCTTTTTTCCTATAAAAGTGAGTCCACAAATGCTTAGTTTTCGATGATATACAGACTGTCTACGTGAACCGGTTCCGAAAGACGATTTAGATCTATCACCTATCGGTGACGATGAGTCGAAAATCGGAATCGGATCACGAAATTGAACGAAAACAGTTTTTTTTCTCAATTCTACACTTCTACAGTATGTGAGGAAAATTTTGTTTAATTACGTAAAAAGTGGGCCGTTCCCGGCGGTACTGCAATACCGGGCCAACCCGCGACGGGGGTGGAGCAAGCCCCTAACCCCCGTCAATTTCCAAAAATCAGTTTAATATACTGGCCCCGCATGCGGGGCGTATCAGATATTAAGCTGATAAGAACAGATACTACACTTTGATCTTAGCCAGAGGCCGAGAAGCGATACCGATACATTCTCAGCGACTGACAGAAGTCAGAGCTTAGTAACTGTGTACCAGCGAGATGTCGTTCAGCGCCGTCTATTGGCAACCGGTTCTATCACTCGATAACGATCCACCCCACACAAACGCTGCATTAGTGGCCTACCCATATGAGTAACTTAATTTAGTCATATGGGCCTACCCAACTTAAAATTAAGGAAGAAAAATATCAATATACCCAATAAACGTTCTTTCTATGTATAACCATTATAATTAGTAAGGAATTTTAAACTTTATATATTGTGGTAAGAGATATACACTCTGCACTGTGTTTCTGAAATAAGTGCGTAATAAAACAAATTATTTTAAGCAAAAAGTTTCAGATGATCGCGGATCATAATTCGGTTCATTTTCGAGGTACATGGAATGTGTTGAAATTAAAAATCATATTTTCTGAAATATCTTTGTTTGTTTGATGTAGACTGATGAAGACTAAGAGTCCTTTTTTAGTAGAAGTCTAATGATGATAAAAAGCACTATAGTCTGTTTAGAAATGAAAGAGAGTAATACAAGCTTATTATGTATGCAAATCGTAAATAAATGTAGTACTGGTGCTTATATTCAATATTTTTATATTATGTATTATCGGTATAGGATGAGGTGTACTTTTAAAAAAACTTTGTGCGATCGGACTGTACTAAATTGTAGCAGGTAGCTAAAATTTAATCCCCGACAATCCGTCTTTGTCTATGCCGCTTCAATTTCTCGGTCCATTTCTCTTATAAGTAAACAATATAAAAACAGCATTTCAAAACATGAGGCTACTTTAAGCATCATAACCGGGTTAAGAGGGTTTTTAGTAATTCAAATAAAATTATTCAATATTATTATCAAAATATTTATTTAAATTTAATGAATAGACTTTTATTCCACACAAAAATATATGTATTTTGAAAATTCAAATTATGGTGAGTAAATGTAGTGTTGTATAAATGTACAATAAAGAAAATAAAAAAGTAGGTATATTAAAATTCATCCTCTGAATATTCTGATGAATTATCTTCGTCTCCTAGATTGATAACGATAGGTTCCACAGTAACGTCAATTAAATTATCGAGTTCCCACATTTTCTCCTCTTCTTTTTGTACATGATGTATACATCTTTGCCAGTTATCTGCAGTTACTCGTTCCAAGGAATTTTTTAACAAAATTTTCACGTCACTTAATTTAAACGTCGTATTATTTCGCGCTACATCTCCTTTTACCTGCGCCCAGACTAATTCGATTGGGTTAAGTTCACAGTGATAAGGTGGTAACCGTAGTACCGTTATTTGGCGATTTGTTGCCATTTCATCGATAACATATTTTTTCTGATCTTTATTAAGATTGACAAGTGTCAAAAGTTCCTTTTTCACCATATTTGTTTCAAAAGAAATGTTTTTTCCGGATAACCATTGAATTATATCGGCTTTCCTCCAAGCAGTCGTAGGCGTCCGCTCGGTCTGCCGTGAATGGTAACTGGCATTATCCATGACAATTACAGACCCCGGAGGAATAAGATCCAACATCTGTGTAAAATACTCTTCGAAAACATCTGCGTTCATGTCTTCGTGATAGTCACCTGTATTTTTAGATTCAAATAAAAGTAAACCGCCATCTACAAAACCACTGGCACTACCTATATGTGTCACTATTAATCTTCGCCCTTTACCTGAAGGTGCCTTGAACCCTGTTGAAAGTCCATCCAAAAATGCTTGTCGAAAACTTTTTACATTTTTATCTTGCCATACTTTTGTTACAGTATATCCCTCGTTGACCCAAGTTTCGTCTAGATAATAAATATTCCTCCCTTCGTCACGGAATTTTCTAATTGATCTTAAGTAGGATCTTCGCCAACAAATAATTTCATCTTTATCGATAAGAACTGACTTCCTGTTCTGCTTTTCCCAGCAAAAATTCAACTCTCGTAAGACGGCCCATAATTTGCTTCTACTGATTTTTGGCAAATCGTTGTCCTCTGAAAGTTCACTTAAAATTTTGTTTAGCGTTGGTATTTCTTTTTTAAAATAAAATGAGTGTACTTTTCTGCGAATGACATTTTTGAAGAAATCATCTATAACGACTTTTGACCTCCCTGTAGATGATTTTGGGGGATTTACAGTATCTTGTTCATTTTTTGTTTCCTTTAAAAGTCTGTAGATAGTCGATTTTCCAATCCCTGTCATTTTTGTTAGCATTAGTGTTACCCGATAATTACCTGAAACGAAATATTACCACGCCCATGGCCGGTTCTTATCTCGGGGTTTTATTACTCTCTTTCATTTCCAAACAGACTATAATCGAATTTGCAGAATACTTATTGGCGTCAAAAGTTCCAAATGGCACTGACCCTATGTATCTGCGCCACTGGTTGGTATTTGTAAGCCAACTTAGCGGATTTTTATTCCCACTGACCCAAGTTTGGTCAGTCTATATCGGATATCCTTAGAGATGTTTTAGAAAACGCGATATTTTTTTAATTTCAACGTCTCGAAAATGAAACTTATGTTCATATCAAACTTTTTTCATAAAATAATTTGTTCTATTGCCTCTTTGAAGGAATGTGCTTATTTCAGAAAAACCCTGTAATTTAAGAAACATTGATTTCGTACGTCTCCCATCTTTATGTTTTTTCCAATATATTTGTTCAAAATTCTTATATCACAGTACAGGATGTTAAAGGTTTTATTTTCTTCGATTTTTTAGCAATAATTTCTAAACAGATTTGAATGTTGGCATAAAAGTTGGAGTACGGTTTTTTTTTAAGATGCTAAATGGGAGCCACCTATAAGGGTACGCTTGAATTAAATTAGCCCTAACTTTTTTTTACTACCCTGTACATTGACGTTTCGTATTAGTACGTTTATTCCCCTATCAATTTTAAGTAAAGAAGTATACTTGGTTGAAATCCCTTCGACCAACCGTTTATAGACTACGATACGGTGAAAAATTATAAATTTATTTTCGACATCGACTAAACGGTAGTATTGTCACTAGTTAGCAGTGATTTTGTCGAAAACGGTTAGTTATATGAAAAAATGTAAAGAGTTAAAATTCAAGATCATTGCATTACTGATTAGATGGTGAAAATAAATTTATAATGTTTCACCGTATAGGTATAATCAATAAAATTTGAAAATATAGTGCGCATTTACCTTTAATCAGCCAATATCTCGGTCGGAAACGGTTGGTCCGAGTGATTTCGACCAAGTAGGTATACCTTTTTTGTTTAAAATTGATAGGGGAATAAACGTACTAATGCGAAACGTCATTGTACAGGATAGTGAAAAAGTTAGGATAAATTTAATTCAAGCGTACCCTTGTAGGTGAAATTACTTCTAAAGAATCGAATAAAATAAAAAGCTTTAACACCCTGTATATTGAAAATTAAGCAAGTGGACTCACTTTTACAGGAAAAACAGTCTTATTTTGACCTCAAAAATAGGCCCCTAAATTCTTTGTACTGAATTTTGAATCACCCTGTAGATCTAAAATCCCAGAAGTACCCGACCCAACAAAGAAGACTCAAAAATTTCGGAAAAAAATATATTTATTTTTCAACATAATTTCCTTTCAGCTCTATACACTTTTCCCAGCGATGTTCAATAAGTTCGATACCCTTTTTATAATAAGAACTGTCTTGATCCTCAAAATAGCGACATCATTTCTTCATCGTTGGAAAATCTTTGACCACTGAGACATTTTTTTCAAGTTTGGGAACAGAAAATAATCCGAGGGGGCTAAATCTGGCGAATAGGGTGTATGATGTAGCAATTAAAACTTTAATTCATTAATTTTGGTCATTGCAATAACGAATGTGTGAGCTGGTGCATTGTCTTGATGAAACAACACTTTCTTCTTAGCCAAATGCAGCCGTCCTTGCTTGATTTCCTCGCTCAAACGTTGCAATAAGTTCGCATAATACTCGCCGTTGATAGTTTTCAAGATAGTCAATGAAAATTATCCCATGCACATCCCAAAAAACCGACGCCATGACCTCATGACCTTGCCTGCAGATGGAACGGTCTTTGCCTTCTTTGAAGCCGGTTCTCCCTTTTCAGTCCATTGTTTTGATTGTTCTTTTGTTTCGAGTGTGAAGTGATGGACCCATGTTTCATCCATGGTTAAGAAACGGCGCAAAAATTCTGCTTTGTTGCTGTGAAACTTCGCTAAACACTCGATTGAAACATCTTCACGACACTGTTTTTGCTCGAGCGTGAGCAAACGCGGCACCCAGCTTGCACACAGCTTTCTCATGTTCAAATTTTTAGATAATATGCGATGTACCGCACTTTTTGAAATGCCTACTATGTCTGCTAGCTCGCGCACTTTCAGTCAACGATCATCAGCTTTGTGGATTTTCTTCACTATTTCTGTAGTCGTTACCTCATTTGGTCGACCACTGCGATGCTCGTCTTGGCAGCTCGAATGGCCTCGTTTAAACTCTGTTGTAAACGCAGGAGCAGACTCACCCAGAGTAGAATCTAGTTCAGCTTTCATATTGGTTGGGCTGATGCCTTTCAAATAAAAGTATTGTATCACATAACGATGACCAATTTTCTCCATTTTCACAAATTCACTGAAAACGTTCAGTATTGATGACTGTCAAACAAATACTAAACAACATGGCGTCTTCAAACTTGAAACATTATGCTTTATAGATTGTGTACTTTCTGATACAGTGATATTTTTCAAACAACTACCGCCATCTCTAGGTCAGGCCGGGTGCTTCTGGGACCACCAAACTATGATACTGGGCTTACGTAATATTAGTTAGAAAACAAACTCAAAGTTTGCAAAAATACAGAGTAGACGTTTAATCACACCTCATGGTATGTCTGCTGTGGCCCTGTAGAGATATTCCCCTTATGTTCCACTTTTAGCCAGTCTGAATTTTGCACTTTCTGGAGTAGATTCGGCTGACACTGGTATCTGGGCTTATCGTTCGATGTAGTGATATGTGTTGCCCTGTTTCAGTTCAAAGGTGTATTTGGGAAACTTTTTATTTCCTAAAACTCGAAACTGAAGCGGTATTTCCGCGCGTCCCTTTGGCGTTCGTCGCTGTCGTATACTGAGGTTTTGGTGATTGGGGTTGGTTGAGGGCTCCGTTAAGGAACATTTTCAAAATCTAGTGGAACATTTAGATTTCCGCTTCGTATTTTCTGATTAGTAGGCTTGGTGGGCAAGATGCTTCAGAGCACTTCTGCATAGGTTGTCATCACGCAGATGGAGTGTGGACGGTAGCTCAGAAAGTGGATTGAAAACTGGAATGGAGTGAATTGAAATTGACTTGGAATACGATATTATCCTATTCTGGATTATGGTACTTCAGCTAGTGTATTTAGTTTACTAAGAATCATCTGTGGTCTTAAATTCAGAGATGACTGTAGAGGTTAATTTAATTTATACAGTTCTGGGGAGCAAAAAATCCAATCCACAGTGCAATGATCATTTAAAAATAAGGTTTTATTAGTATTCCAATTTAAATCGCTTTAAATATTTTAGTTAAATTAAGTAAATTTTAGTAAATTAAATTTCAAAAAGCACAGGACACTTATATTAACATTTTTTGTTACTGTTTAACCTACACCTTACAATCCCAGTGAAAATCGCTCATCCCGAATAAGCAGAATCAGTCAGTATTTCTTTTAAACCTGAAAATTGTCATATAACAGACAAAACTACAGAAAATAACGTCGCTATATTAATATTTTTTACAATCTGAATGTGTTTAATATGTTTTTGCAATAAATGGGATGCTGATGTAAATGTAACGTAATGTCTCAGTTTCTTTTCTACAATACTTTCGGTTCTTTCTGAATGTCCCTTCTCGCTCCTAGCCATATGTCAGCCCGTTTAAATGGCTTCAAAAGGGCACGCCATCAATAAACCCATAATTTGCTTATAGCACTCGTCCACTAAAACGTTTTACAAACAGAGTATCATTACCTGCTACTGTCACTGACCGACTAAATAAAATTGCTACTGGTGTCTGTCCGCGTCGATGGCAAACAACAGCGGGTTGGCAACAAGCAGTTTCTCTTTGGTAAATATAGCGATACTTTTAGAAAATTTTAGGCATTGTTTACATTATAAATACGTTCTTTTGGAAGAATTAATTTACCCAGGCAGCATTGAAGATTCTGTTGTATAGAATATGGGACAGACTGCGTATTTACTCCAGTCGAATAACAGATTGAACGTGAAAAAATTATTATTAATAGTAGTAACCCGTTTCAAAAATTTAAAAATCCCGCGCGATTTACTTATGCGAATAAGGAGAAGAAGAAAAGGAGGTTAAGTATGTGCGAAAAGAAGCGTTGTTGTTTAAGAATTTAAGGTTTAAGTTTTTATGGGAAAATAAAGTTTTTGAGAAAAATATCGTGTATCCTCGGTAAAAACTAATAGCTTTGGTGTGCTCCAAGGTAGTGTCTTGGGACCGTTACTGTTTTTGATGTATATTAACGACATTAAGGATTTGCGGAATGAGGTTTTCTTAAATTTGTTTGGAGACAACACCTTACTGTTAGTTACCAGTAACTGTTTGGATACAGCTATAAATAGGATGAATTTAGCAGTGAGTAACGTTACTAAATACTTAAAGCATAATAAACTTAAATTATTGAATATTGATAAAACTAAAATAATGATTATTACAACTTCATTTAAGTACAGAAATATTAATAAATAAATACGTAATTAATATTGTGACTGAAATAAAATACTTGGGGTTTATTATTGATAACAATTTACAATTTCATGCACATTTTTCATATATTCAAAGGAAAATAATTAAGAAGTTATACTTTTTCTCAAGGAGTATCCCAGCATCTTTCTATGGCATCAAGAATAACTGTGTATAATACAATAATCCAGCCACATTTGGATTACTGTGCTAGTTTGTTGTATTCATTAGATCTCGATAAAATTGGAGTTTTACAAAAATTGCAAAATAGACTTATGTTGTCATATCTGCAGTGGATCTGTGTTGGGAATAGATTGCTGTTTATAGCTATGATATATAGGGTGTCCCAAAAGTGACGCCCGTCCTTCTAGGATTTGATTAAGGAAACAAAAACGATTTGAAAATCAAAAGTGGAAAATTTCCCGATTGCTTTTCTTTGTAGAATTATTAAAAAAACTAAAAAAGTGAATATCCAATGTTTTTGTTTCAAAATTGAGGTCTGTGCTTATACCAAGACAGATATATAACCAATAGTAGGTAAGTATAGTTTCCGATGTCTGTTGTACCTGGATGTAAATAATAATTATTTTATCCTGAAATGGGTAGAGAAAAACAATTTAATAATAAAACAATTTTAAACTGGATAGGAATAAACTTATAAACTAAAACCATAATGCGCTTAAATAATAGAAATTGTTTTTACAAAAGGTGTTTAAATAAGTTGCCTTCTACTTCAAGACAAAGATTGGCACGATTCAACATTGAAGCATGAACCCTTTCTAGCATCTCTTGGTCTATTAACGCGACATCAGCGTGTATACGGGCTACTAAATTTTGTGGATTTACAACAGATTCGCTGTAAATCTTTTCTTTTAAATAACCCCAAAAATAAATCTAGGGGATTCAGATCTGGTGATCTAGGAGGCGATGCTATGGGTCCACCCTTTCCAATACATCTGTCTGGGAAGTTTTGTTTCAAATAATTTCATACTCGTATACCATAATGTGATGGAGCTGCATCATATTGAAACCAATAATAATAAACTGCTAACGGAACATCATCTAGCAATGGCAATGGTAAGTTTTCATTTAAAAACATACAGCTGCAGCAAATACAGCTCTGAGCTAGATAATTATTTAATAACCCAGATCAAATATTTATTTTTAGTTTTTCGAATAACAACAAAGAAAAACAATTACAAAATTTTTCACTCTTGATTTTCGATTTGTTTTTATCCCTTTAATCAAAACCCAGAAGGACAGGCGTCACTTTTGGGACACCCTGTATATTTTCAAAATAATTAATGGCTTGGTCTCTCATTGCCTTCAAAGGTTGTAGGTGTCAATTTGTATATACCAAGGCATACCTTGAGTCAAACCAGAAATACGTTGTTAAAGGTCTTGATCAGTACAACAGATTGCCAAATTATATTAGGACTGTTGTGTCATTGAGGGAATTTAAAAAGTGTATGTTAAAGTCAATTTAGAAGATTTTATTACATTATAAAAAGTTATATGGAGTCAACATTGTTGACAACAAATTTTTGTATATAGGATGTTTCCTATTTCAAATAATAAAGATAAAAAATAAGCTTTATTTAATGCAAAAAGAGCGAATCACCGAGCGACTTTTGCCTGACCCTGGGACGATTTGTTTATAACGCTGTTTTGCAGGTCCTACTTTATTAATTGTAAAGGGCTACTTAACTTCAACTTTTTGATATTTTCTGAGCATACTTTAAGGTTATTGCTAACTTCGTTATTAGTTTTTTCTAAGACGTATTGAAGCGTGCGCTCTTATTCGTTCGCCTGGACAAACAAATTGCAACCATCCTTTTTAGATGTGAACAATTCCGAGATTACTTCGTGGTAGATATTCCTCCCCCTCCCCTACTGTCAAAATAACAGATTAGTGATCAAAGCGTAGATACCTCACAGAGTGTTGGCTATTTTAAAGTGAGAAACTAATTCTAATTAATATTTAAAACATCCCAACTCTCTTAAACCCATGTTCCGAGACGCCGATAAATCTCAATACCATAAATATGTTTTCCACATAAATCCTTCTTTTCTCCACTTCGCTAGCCGGGCCCACACCTCATTTTGGGCCTAATTAAAATAATCACGCTGCGCCGGCAGGCAATTACAAGCGACTGGATTTTTATTTATCGGTGTCTTCCCCGGGCCCACTATCGAGATTCATCGTCTGGGACGCACTTTTAACTTCCATAAAGTATCAGGTAGGCCGTGGCGTAATAAATTTTGTTACGTAAGAGGTAGACGCAGTGGCGGAACTGCCGGGGGGTTACCTAAATATTGATGTTACGCCGCTGGATATACGTGAACATTACGGGCTCCATTTTAAATATCTAAGTACAAAATAAACTATGCTCAAAATGTCCATCACCATTTTCGTTGCACAAAAAGGAAATAGTGGTACGCAAAAACACTCAGACACGGTCCAATTCCAGATATTAACTGAATTGCGTAATGCTGGACAGCTTTGTAGAGGTCTTTTAATATCTCTTGAGCCGCGAAATGCGCGAAAGGCGTGGCGTATCCTCATAATTCTTCTAATAAGCAAGTTGTGAAAACATTGACTCAGATGTGCATAATTACAAGTAGACATGAACTAAGGCGCTCGGGCAGCAATAAAGTCAACTGGCGAACGTTCGTTATATATTTTAGATCACTCACATCACTTTTAACTTTTTAAAAAATTTTATTTTTCACTTAAATTATGATTACAACTTTCAGTGTTTAACAATAGATTATGAGTTACAGCGTTGAAGACTTAAAACGACTGGATTTTACTGTGAACTGAACTGACTAAGTTTTTTAGTTATATTTATAGGNTTAATATTTAAAACATCCCAACTCTCTTAAACCCATGTTCCGAGACGCCGATAAATCTCAATACCATAAATATGTTTTCCACATAAATCCTTCTTTTCTCCACTTCGCTAGCCGGGCCCACACCTCATTTCGGGCCTAATTAAAATAATCACGCTGCGCCGGCAGGCAATTACAAGCGACTGGATTTTTATTTATCGGTGTCTTCCCCGGGCCCACTATCGAGATTCATCGTCTGGGACGCACTTTTAACTTCCATAAAGTATCAGGTAGGCCGTGGCGTAATAAATTTTGTTACGTAAGAGGTAGACGCAGTGGCGGAACTGCCGGGGGGTTACCTAAATATTGATGTTACGCCGCTGGATATACGTGAACATTACGGGCTCCATTTTAAATATCTAAGTACAAAATAAACTATGCTCAAAATGTCCATCACCATTTTCGTTGCCCAAAAAGGAAATAGTGGTACGCAAAAACACTCAGACACGGTCCAATTCCAGATATTAACTGAATTGTGTAATGCTGGACAGCTTTGTACCTCGTGTTATCCGCCGCGCCGTTGTCATATTGCTCGATATGAATTTTATCGAATTTTAAATTTATTACAACGCTAATTATTTCTTACAATTAAGCATAAAGAAGTTCAAAACATATGTATTCTAACATGTGTTAAAATTGTAACACCCTGTGTACATATCTATGGTTATTCATTGTTTAGTAAATAATTAGTCAAAATCTTTAAAAAAGTGTAAAGACTGTTACAAATTCGCTTCTCACTACAGGGATCTCGGAAACGGTAAGAGATACGAACTAGTTTAAAAGGGGTCAAAGTTGCGTAATCCGGAGACCAACATTATGCCTCTAAAAAATCGCGGCTAACATGATTAGTTTTCGAAATATTTGAAAAAAAAACGAAATTTTGGAAATCCATTTTTGTTAAATTTCAGCCTTGTTTGAGGTGATATTGAAAAAATAAGAACACTTTCTTATGGCAACTTTTTGCCCTCTACCGAATAGCATAATCAATTTTTATATGTAACGTTTCGTCTTTCCAGGACCATCAACTTCATTTTCTTAAATACGACCCTGAAAATGTTATTACATCTTTTGCAAGCCTTCATGACTCCATATACTGTACTGCCTCAGTCCGAACCAGATTCAGACGTTTTGTCTCGAAAAATTCATCTTCAATGTATTCGTTCCTTTATCTATTTTTTTTTTAGATTTCTATGTTTCTTGAATTATCGCACACTTTAAGTGTCATTAGGCCCTATGAAGTCCACCTAGTTATTAAAACTATTACCATCACATGTTACAATAAAACATTATTAGAGTTTTGAACTTCATCACCTGGCCGTACATAATTCGATAAGTTGTTGCGTCAAAATTAAAACATTACTACAATTTTAATTTTATTATGACAACTTAATTCTTAAAAATGCATATGGACAATCAAAACTCCAGATGAGTATTATACTTTAAAAAATTACAGTAAGTAAATGTTCAAAATCGTTTCCGTTTTGGCAAATGTTGAAAATGAAGATAAGCATAATATATACCTGTAACCGCAACTGTTTAAGTTTTTAAGCACTCGAGAAACATAGAAATAACTATGAGCACGGGATTATCGAATTTGTAACAGCCTGTATAAGTTTTGTAACTGTGATGACTGTATCTCGTAGTAATTAAAAATCAAAAATTTCATGTACAAATGTAGCCCAAAATAGTTTTCAACAACGAATTTCAAGAGTTCAAAGAAAGAAATTAAAATATTCCAAACCCTGTATCTTGGAAATGAAAAATTTTATTTTGTCGAAAGACATTTTCTTCGTAGAACCCATTTCAGTAGGAACTATAAGACGTTTAGCTCGGAAATTTTATATTGTCCATAATTGTATACAGAATCAGTCAGTTAATAATGTCA
The DNA here is from genome assembly GCF_000390285.2 of Anoplophora glabripennis. Taxonomy (NCBI): domain Eukaryota; kingdom Metazoa; phylum Arthropoda; class Insecta; order Coleoptera; family Cerambycidae; genus Anoplophora; species Anoplophora glabripennis. The sequence continues at coordinate 234,849 of NW_019416467.1, read as the reverse complement.
TTAATTTTGAGGAAAGATAGGGAAAAATGAGTAGAATACGACTACAGTAATATTTGGTCATTAACATAGCTTTTAATGCCTTTTTAATCCGTAGTGAACGAATAGATAGAGCTTTTTACCCAGAAACATCAATGAATAAGATATTTTTTTACATTTTAAATGTATTGTTTATTTGTTAATAAAAACAAATGTATAAGGAGAACATTTGTTTTCGAATGTTAGGTTGTTACAATTTAGTATTTTTAACGTATTCTTAACGTTTTCACTATGTATTATAATTAAATATATAAGTTTTTAGTATTACGTTCAATTTATTATTCAGTTTCTAGTACGTATAGTGGCATTGCTTTTCAAAGAGTAGTATGGTACTTACCTATTTAAAATGACAGTACGGCTAAAAAAACATTCATCCGTCCATAGCACTTTGTTAATAAAGTTGGAATCCGCTGAGTTGGAATCCCAAAATAGGACGCCGAATTAACAGGAGTTAAGGGGTAATTTGCTTATTTTTTAAATGTTGAATAACATTTTTTTTCAATTTTCTGTCTTTATTAGAACTTCCGAATGCGTGGTTAAAATTAATGACATTATGACTGAATCACCCTGTATATGCTACGGTGAATCTACAGAATTAATAATTTATAGTCTCTTCTCCATTTTTCTTACAATTTTTCTGTTCTAAAGTAAGCATGTTAACAAACCAAAATCGAAAATGACATTTCAGATATACAGCCTACAAATCTATACAGCTTTAAATACCTGTCTGTAACTTTTTCATTCTCGCCATTTGACGATTCACAAATTCTTGTCTTAATGAATGTAAATTGTTTCTTAAACACAATAAATCAATAAATAGTACCTTTCAATAAAAACTAAAAATAGACAGTACAAATTAGAGAATGAATCGAAATTGGACTGATTTTATTCCATCTGACATAACTCAGTCACTTAACCCCTATTACTGTATCAAAACAGGCTCATTAGAGAAAAGGATGCTTTGAGGTTCTTCCTAGTCTTAATTTGAAAAAAATATAATGTGGATGTGAATTTAAACGTGTCACTTTCAATTGCCTAATAATTGCTCTATATGATCTCGAACACATGTTAGAAATAGAAAAAATGTTTTCTCAGAAAAATTAGGTCGCACTTGTCGCTATTGATACAAATATTAACAAAAATACAGCTGTCTTGAAATTAACAAGAACCAAATGTGTGGACACGTCCAGATATTTGAAAAATGTAGCAGTAAATAAATTATAATATCATAACTGGTAGATAGTAATTACCCAAAATTTTTTCCAGAAGTGAAATTCTGTAAAATTCTTATGAAATAAAAATTATGTTGATGTATGGTACGTCCGAAACCCAGGGGCGTGCGTACATGCAACTATTTAGAAAAATTGTACGCCACTGTTAATTTTTAAATTTGATAGGTATTGTGTAATTTTCGTGCATTAACTGACATATGCTGTTCTGTAGCACTTTTTCATCTGAAGTTTAATTATGAAGAAAAATAATGTTTTATTAATTTACTGATTGTGAGAAAAGAGTATTTTTCTCCAGAACTAAGCTTTAAATAAAAAAATGCTAACCCACCTAATGAAGGTCAGTAAAAATTGTGCACAAAATAAAAAATGCCAGTGACGTGCATATTTTAAAAATAATTGAGTTATTATTGTCTACGCGTACACCCCTGGTGAGATGTTAAATTTTAGTTTACACTAATACTTGCCCAGTCTAATCGTTCGAGGCCCTGTACTTTGGAAACGAGGCATTTTTGGACATAACACAGATAATCTCAACCTATTTTTTAACTAAAACATATTAATTATTTATATAAATAGGCTGTTTAAAAGCTTATTAAAAATTAAAAAAAAAGTGAAATTTATCTTGTTGACAAAATCCTAATATGATTTGGATAGTAATATATAATAGTAACTTATANGCTGTATCAAAATATCCTAAAAATAAGGATGTACCCGTAACTTTTTGGAAAACAAAATTATTATTATTATGAATCAGGTAACTTGATCTAAATCGTTTTATTCTCATCCAAGAAAGTGGGACAGTAGAGTTCCTGGACACCCTGTATAATATACAGAAACTTCTCCACTATCCGCTAATGAATTTTCGTGTATTCAACGATAATCATCTCAATTGGTCGAATAAAAAGCGGCCCAAAAAATTTTACACGTGTATTTTTTATTATCCAATCTTCGTGAGCGAGCGTAGAATTAGGATTATTGGGTCAACGAACGCTCCGCCTAAAATTCAAAGCCACCATGATTTACATAGCGTGTGACTGCCATAAAAGAAATAAGGTTTTGTGTGGACCATTTGGAAGACGGGAGGCGGGGAGGTGCTTCTTTAGAGCAGATCCTTACTGAAAAGATTGAATAATTTGCATACATAATCGGTTTTTACGCTGTTCCGGAAGAGACACAAAAACTGGCCAGCTAGTGTATTCAGACGTAGGTTATGGAAATCGAATTAGCTCGAACGTGTAGGTTAAAATATTCGCATAATTAACTTTTTTATATTTTTTTATTTACATGCATAGCAACCTGACACGGTGCTCACAAATATTGGTCACAAAATAAAAGGTATGGGTGGATACACTGAAGAAAAGTGGCTCTGTAAAATTTTAATCTAAATAAATATCCAGAAATTAATCATTTTAGATTACAAGAAAAACTTTTTTATCAACATAACTATGATATACAGTGTGTTTCATTTTAAATAAATACACAGCTATAACTGCCTTCATAAGAGATATCGATAGAGAAAAAATGTTTTAACTATTGTTTAAAGGTCATCTTTGTGCACTTTCTGGTGTTGCAGTGTTGTAGTATTGATCAAACTATGAAGACAACGAGCGAAAAAATAAAATGGCCGATAAGAATAAAAGTAACGATGGCCATGGAGTGATATTTTCTTAATAAAATTATATGCAATGGCGTAAAATTTTCTGATTAAATATAAGAGTAAAGTGCGTAAACTATTAAAATTATGAGAAAATGTTCTCCATCAAAACTCAAAATTTCATAACTTTCTGTCGATTCATTGTTTAGAAAACTGCGTGTCTATGTCTCAATGTTGTATGTGCACCGAATCACTTGGAAATAATCTGTTTATTGCAAGGTAAATTTAGAAAGCAACTTTTCATTATTTTAAATAATGAATCGATTGATAGATAAAATTGTCTTAGTTTGTTAAATCATTAAAATTATTGACAGTTAAAAAATTAAAATAGTTATAACTTTTTTATTACAAATAAAAAAATGTATCAATTTCTCTGAAAAGAAATTTAATATTTTTTAGAGTAGATTGAAAAAAAAATTTAATTCATTAATTTTTTTGCTTGTTATGATTTTATAAAATTTCTCAGAGCATTCTTCTAGCCTTCCTATCTCTGTTAATTTTAAGAGTACAAGAAAAAGTCAATAGACCATTTTTATGTAAAATTTTATGGTCTACAAATTTTATAAGAAACTATTTTTCTAGCTCTTACCTTTTTTAGTTATCTTGAAAACACACTTTATTATTTCCCCCCCCCCGTTACTTAAAGAACTTACTAGATTGTAAATCAAGAGAATATGAATAAGTAGGAAAGCTTAAATGATTGCTTATAGATCAATATTTTACATTTAGATTGGAGAAAAGTTACTGAGAAGTATAATTAGTACATAAAAATATTAAATTATTAAACGATCTCAAAGAAATTTGCTTATTTTGTACGTATAAAATAATATCTATAAATATTCAGGAATCAGTTCCAATTTTAATATGTAAACAATTTGAAAATCAATAATTAAAATACAGAAATAGGTTAATATTATCTATTGTAGTTCATTATGTGAATTTATCTTTGTCAATGAGGAAATGTTAGAATGTTTCCAACAGAATCATCATAATTGATTTAACAGTTACATCTAGAACGCCAGTATATACAAAAACATTCAAATTCGTTCCTAAAAATTTTAAATGTGTTTTCTGGTATAAAATTGCGTTTTTTTGACATATTTGAGGTTATGTTACATGGAAAGGTAATTTTTTTCTGAAACCATTAATAGGGTCTTAAGTACTATGCTTACTCTTTAAAACGCATTTGGATTTATGCCGATATCATTTTTCGTCTTCGAAAAATCATATGTTGAAATTTAGTAATTTGGCTTATTTCTCGATTTTTACAGCACCACAAATCTTATGGGCTCATAAGCTTAAGGTTTTTATTTAGGCCTATTTTGCGTGTAAACGTATATCCAGATTGATAATAATATAATGCCTAAAATATCAGCCATATATCGAATTTTTAAACATTTTTTAAGTTTTAAGCAAAATTTTACGTGATAGAGTATTTTCGAGTTACTTAAGCGATGAAAGTTTAAGTTTATGTCATTTTTGTTTCTAGTATTATGAGAATCGATTTGGCTACGGACAGTATACAACTTTTCTTTTACGTACAAAAGACATTGGAGTATGTAAGTACATGGTAAAGTTAAAATGTCAAGTTTCTTAAACTGTGTTCTGCAGTCATCTCTGAATTTTAAATAACAAAATTTTTTAGCAAAAACGATATCAGCTGAAGGTGAATCACCCCAAACCAGGATAGCATAGGATATTCGGGAGTGAATAAGGCTATGACAAGCAGTAATTCACGTTTTTTGAGGTACTTTTCTAATCAAGTTGCAGATTAAATAGATGCCCTTGGAGATCTTATTGCAGAGGTAGTGGACTTGTTTGTCCCATTGCAATTTCGGATCCAAATATATTCCTAAAAATTTTACTGCATTTTCGGTCTTAGATGCGTTTAGGCATAAAATATTTGAAGTGGACCAATGTAATGCGTCATCCTCGATTATTGGAATGTCCACCGTCAGATCATCCAAAACATTATTGGCTATGGATAAGTTAGTGTCATCAGCGAAAAGAAGTATATTGTGACAGATACAATCGAAGGCTTTGGTGAGGCCAACAAACATCGAACACACATACTTACCCTCATCAAACCCATTGTTTATAAATGAAGTCAAGTGATTAGGACTGAAGAGATTGCTATTTTCTAGATATACAAGAAGTTGGTTTCTCAATATTATTTCGTGAATTTTTATAAAACAAGGGATGATCGATATAGGTCTGTAATTTGATGGATCGTTGGTATCATTATTTTTAAAGATAGGTATAACTTTATAGATTTTGAGACAACTAGGGAAAATATTCTGGGACAGACATAAATTAAATAACTGAATAAGAGGCGTCTTTAATACTCTCCAGTATTTTTACAAAAATATCGTGGATCGTAACTTTGTATGTCCTTAAGATGAGTTATGACTTCATCTACCTCGTGATATGAAACAAGGGTGAAAGAAAATTTGTCATTGTGGCTGACGTCATCGATATAACTTCTATAATGAGTTGTTGAAGGTGGCAATTTTGATATTATATTATTGGCAATGTTAGCAAAATAATTATTGAATTCGTCCAAGTAATTTGCGTTATTGCATTTCTAGGTACTTTTCTATGTTGGTTTATAATTTTCCACATAGCTTGTTGGGGATTTGAATGAGACTTTATAAAATTGTCATTTCGACATCGGATTCGAATTCACCACCAAAATCCTTCGGAAAAGTACATTCTGGTTTCTGGGTTAGAAAGTTGGCCAAATTTTATCGGCCTGCATTATTTTTTGGCAATATCTCGCTGACTGCAAAAGTTAGACCATCAAACTTTTATGTCTAATACAAAAAATATTTTTTTAAATGTGTAAAATTCTGAAGGAATCTCATTTCAAATCTTCAAAATTGATGGCTCTTCCTTTCATTAGTTGTATTACCTACATTGCAAAGAATTTTATTATTCTATGCAACTTCGTAAGATTTGGAGAAGATTTTTGTGAGAATTACTGGACTTCTACTTCAAAGTTTGAGTCACAACACATACGGATGGCATTAGAAACAAAATGAAGAAATATTCCGAGTTTTCAAATATCCCAAAATCAGCAATATTAAACGCAAAAGATCCTAATAGATTCTAAGATTTATATAAATTTACCCACGATCTACAACTGACTGTCTAACTCCTAGCTACCAAATAATATGTTCCACAGAAATAATTAAAGAATAATACACCCTTTTAACGATTTAGTAGGATTTCGTGCATTGTATTTGTTCTCCATATTAATAGATGTCATTTGCAATTAAACTACCTTCCATTGTTCAGTAATAAAGAAGAAGAATGGGGTATGATAAATGAACAAACCAGGCATACAATGAATTAATATGAACGAGAACATTGTATATAGATAGGAATCGGAATAGATTCTTGCGGATGTAATGAACAGAGGGCAGTTATACGGAATTTATAAAAGTTGACGATGTGCTCTCATACAGATCCATAAATTAATCTCCAATTATATTGAAGAGTTGTAAATGTATCTTTTCTTTTATTTTTATTCATATGCCTCCACCCTACGCCTCGTATTTTTAGCTTTAGAGAATCATAACTTCCAGTTTTTTCAGCAAAACTCATGAATGGAAATGTGGAGTACTGTCTCAGTGGGACAACGCTGATAGAACTGACAAAAGTGATATATGTAGCGCTGTTACGAGGGTCTTCTTCCACTTTTATCGTTCTGTTTACGTACGGCGTCTCGTGACAAATACATCGAAAACAGCTTCTCCAGACAGCGCCATAACCCGTTCAATAAAAACTGTCGAGAAGTATGTTTCTGCTGATGTGTAAGGAAGATATTGCTTACGCCGGGTGGGTTGAGGTTCTATTTGTTTTTGGTACAGCTTGCTTTCTCTGAAGGAGTTCTCGTCTTCTTTGAGTTTGTTGTTCTCATAGAAATAATTAAAAGAAAAGTTATCGTAATAAAATCAATAACTTCGTGAACTACTACAAAAAAATAACGAAGCTAAGTCAGTTTTTTAAAAGTCCTAACAGAATAACAAAAAATAAGTTGATTTTCGAGATTACTTGCTTTTGTGTCAGAAAAAATACATTTGCTTAGCAATATTTTTTAACAAAAAAGCTGTTTTTCATCATTTTTACTGACCACGCAGTAGATAGGTTTAGGTATACAGGGTGTTCCACCTAAGAGGGATCCTTCTGTAACTCTGGAACTGTAAAATTTATAAAAAAATGGTTTTAATAAAAGTTGCCTGGAATCATGTAGGTCATGAAAAGAAAATATTTTTAGCTTTACAGGGTATTTCATTTCGCTATATAGCTTTGTTATTTTAAATAGAACACCTTGTATATTATTGCATTTTTGAATTCCTTGGTTAATATTAGGTAGAGTTTATTAAATGTACATGGTATTTAAAACTTACCGTTTTCGAGATAATCAGATGTTTTTTAAAAAAATCACCATTTTAAGTTCTCTAAATGAGGCTAGATAGCCTCTAAACCGTAAGAGTTAGAAACCTGCAGTTTTCACAGTTCTTTTTGGCATAAATTACTCTATCTTATCGTCTGTGAGCGAAATGTGTAAGTTATTCAAACTCGGAAATACTGACACCTACATTTAACATATTTTTTTTACCCTGTATATTTCTTCATTAGATTTTGAATATTAAAAAATTATCAAAAATTTCATTGACGAGATAAATTCTTAAATAAAATAAATATTTTATAGCGGTAATTAATGTAGCTTTTATATGATATTCAAGAAATAAATTTTAAATTGTGCACAACAAACGTTCAGGTTATTTTTTAGAACCAAATAATTAGTGTTTTTATTCAAATAAATGTCTTGTTAACTCCAAAGAAACCTTTAGTTCGTCAGATACAAACAAATGAATGAATATGAACTTTTTTTACTTAAAATCATATGCAGATTCACCCTCCTGAATAAAGACACTATTATGAAGCACCCTGTATATGCATATTAAAAAGTTGCTCCTTTAAAAAATCGTTTAATAAGACATATTATTCTGAAAACTGCAACACTGTGATGGAAAGTAAAGCAAAATCATTGTGAGTATACAAAGATCATTGGGAGTACAGCACCCCTTGTCAAGTTTACCCACCAAAAATGATTTCCACGTCTTCGGACAACAGAACAACAATCTCCGCATCCGAACCGTAAAGTGTACCTGTCAGGCACCATCTACCTACTTCAGACCCTCCTTTACATAACAATCTCCTAAGATATACACGCCTACGTGTCTGCTGGGGCCGGCAGCAGGTAGAGACCCCCTCATAAGTCACGGAAATCTGACACTTTTCCAAGAAACTGCCGATCTTTCCTTGTAATTTGACACACTTGCGGCCTGGGATGAGGGTCCCCTGTATCGGTCCGTATTGGACCCGTAACGAAATACCGCAAATATTTTGCTAAGCCTCGAAGGTACACCAAGAGAAAATGTTAATTAAAAAAAAAGTGAGGATTCAACAGAGCCGTTCTCGTGAAAAAGTATTTTCTACGAACAAAAAAGAAAATTAGTAACTGAATCATTTATGACTTAATAAATAAATAAATAAAAATAAATAAAGTTCTTATAAACCTATGTCCGAAAATGCTTCGTTTCGGAGATACAGGGTGTTGAAATTTTGAGAAAACACACGGTTTTTACTAATATCTGGAGAACCCTAATTCCGATTTTTTTGAAATTTGGTATGTTTGTTTATAAAAACAGTAGGCGTCTTCTGACGTAATTTGATTTATTTTATCTATTCCAGCGGCGTCCGGGTACTCACTCTTGTTGATATTAATAAGTAAACATATGAGACGTCACTGCTTTTTCTTAGGTGTCATATGTTTTTCTAATTATGCTATAAAAAATACAACTATTTTTGTCTCTTTACTTTTTTTGATATCTTGCTTCGTTTTCAGATTCGTGTTTAGCTGCTCCGAAAATATGGAGATCGGATTATGCGGACCAGCTTGTACCAAGACGTTACAAATCTAAGCATATTCGCTGATAACCCATTTCTTTAGGATTTCGGCTGGTCCAAAAACATAACAATAGGTCTAATATAAAGGTCATAGTCAGTGACATAGGTCATAACATGGCCTAGTCAAAAGAACAAACCATTTTTTTGTATGCCTCAATCAATTAATACCAACAACTAATGTCTGTCTACATTTCTTTTTTGAAATCTCACATTTTTGCCCAGTATTGTGTACCCATTAAAATAAAGCTGACGAGCTGCTTACGAGTTAAAGATATAAGAAATAGAAATGTAATTTTTTGTCAACTTAAATACTAAACATCTACAGGCAATAATTAGTTTCAATTTTTTTATGCTTCCTGCCACCGCAAACAATAATAACGATCCCCCACCTCTCCACCTTATTACGCACCAAAGTGTCAAGCTCTAGCTATGGACACCTGCCTATTATGGTCTGACATTGACATTTAGCTTTCAGTCAGCATAAAATAAAAAACAATTACATTTTGGTTGAATGCTGAAAGTTTATCTTGTGGATCTACTATAATCACACTACAGTGGTTCTCATATATTTTGACACATTATAATAATAACAATTTACATACAATAAGAATTAAATTAAAGAATTATTCTTGAATTACTGTGTTGTACCTTTGTTTAAAATTCATCTGTTAATTCAACATTGAAAAATTAACATTAACAGTTTTTTTTAACAGTTCTCTTTTAGGTGTAAGTAACAGGTACTTGTTGGTATTTTTTTCTGATTCTGAAGTGGGTATGATTTATTATATATATCACAAAATTTATTTAGTTACTTGGTATATCGCATATAGGTTAATTATATTTTTCTTGAGTATAAATAGGGCTCTAATTTAATTACCTATCTTCCTAATTATTTGATAACATTTTATATGTAAAAAGTTATTCCGTTTATTTAGCGGTCTTATTTGATAATGGTGTGCCCTATTATCTCTTCGGCACAATCAAACATACCAGACAATTATGACAATCAAGAAAATTTTCCGTTCTATAGCCTTCCATATACGTTAAATAATTACTACTACTAGAGCCAAGGTAATCCTGCCAATCCTGCCAACATTCTAACAAGGAGAAAACGATTTATATTATTTCCACAAAGTTGTAAAATAAGCTTCAAATAGGTGTACGATGACTGCTCAGAAAATAATCTAATAATAATAACTTTTTGAATTACGCACCAATATTTATATATTTAGTGATATTGCGGTTGGCAGCATTGCGGTTGGCAGCATTGCGTTGGGCATAACCTCCTCTGTAACCACATGTCATATCGTGTAACCTTCGTCATATCGTTATTTGAGTAGAATGTGCCTAAGTGTTATTGACGATTTTTTAAATGTGCGATTTTCTGGGACAATGCAACATAAAATTTTGCGTGTAACTGAGAAAAACTTCAAAGTCAAAGATCTGATGCGTGCAAATCGCCGATTAAAAGTAAGAAAATTGCAGGAGAAGTTAGCATCTCAATTGGGTCATGCCATCGAGTTGCAGCAAAATCTGTTTCTCGTTCGATGACGAATAACAGAAAGAAAATCGTATGGACGTTTGTCTCCAACTCCTTGACCAATGCAATGACGATGAAACATTCACTCAAAGGATCACAAAGGGAGACAAAAGCTAGGTTTACGGCTACGACATTGAAACAAATATCAATCACCAGAATGGATTAGCAAAGGATCTCCTCGCTCCAATAACAACGAGACAATTCACGATCCTTGCACCAGTCAATTGTCAATTCGTCAATTTTATGCCAAAAATCAGATTACTGTCCTCCCTCACTCTCCTTAAATTAATAAAAAAGTTTAAAAAAATAAAATTCTTTTATTTTCTATATAGACCTCGTATAACTTATTTATACTTTTTGATGTAAACTGCTTGAAGTTCGTTATTCTGCTTATTTTGCTGTAACGAGCGTTAGCAATATTAATTTTGTACTGTGCGACTCACATACAAAGATAAATTTCAATATAATCTTTACGTGTGTGGCCGCCTTTATAATTTTATCATAACTTTTGTTTGCTTACTAAATTAACGTGACAGTCAAATAGAAGAACGAGTGCTATGTCAACAAATTTGACAGTATATATAATTAAATATGTTTAATTTTGATCGAGTACCACGGAATAAAAATAGATAAAAATAATCGATTTAGAGATTTACCTAACTTATTACTAATGCACGATAAAAAAAATTTAGGTATACAGGATGCAAAAGAAAAGTTGGAAAATTTATAAAAAAAGTTTTGTTTCGGATATACAGGACGTTTCTTACAACTGAACACATTTTCTTTAGGTATAATTTTAGGCAGCTTTATTTCGAATAAAGTTTCCAGTAATATCTTAGTACATGGTTTTTAATACGGCGAAAGTCGATGGGAAAAGTGGAAGGTTTAACTCGAATAAACTCTGTAACTTTTAGTAGCATAAACCTTGCTTTTTAGATATCGCCAAGAGTTTCGGATTGGAAGAAGAGGCCCAATTGAGTGGCCAGAAAGATCACCCGATCTTACCCCATTAGATTTTTTATGGGGATATCTAAAAAGCAAGGTTTATGCTGCTAAACCTAACGACATCGTCGAGTATCAATAAAGAATCAGGGAAGAAGTTAGGCAAGTAACGCTGGAAGTGTTACAAAATGTTCGGAATGCTTTTTATTATCGATTAGGGTATTATCAGCCACAAGGTGACAGGACTTTGAAAATTTTTTGCAGTAGTTTAGTAAACACATCCTTATTTTATTTTTTTCGACATATTGCTTATAAGTACCAAAAAAATACTTCATTGTATTTGCAATTGAAAAAACTTTAAAATAAAAAATATATCAACCTTCCCTTCCGCTTAAAACAAAAATTTGGGTTTTGCTGCAACCCCCCATATAATTAAAAACATAAACTTTGTAATATGCCCCATAGTCCAGTCAATGACCATTTTCCCGTATAGTTTTACCAAACAGCACCGATTTTCATATAAATTTAGATTTAGGTTCTACTTACCCTCTATTTCAAAGTAGACCTTGTACCAGGGGTTGCTTTTACCCTGGGGGTGGATGGCATCCCTTCTCGGGGGTGAAAAATGTTTCATTGAAAATAATATATGAATATATTGACTATTTCTAAGCAACTTTTGTTCTATAAAGATTTTTCTGAAAGTGATTACTTTTCAGCTTATTCGCGAGTGAGTGTAAATTTTCTAACCAAAAAAAAAAACACTTTTTCAGACTGTTTTTCACGAATAACTCAAAAAGTATCAAAAAAATCATTCTTATAAAAAATTTAGCTTATAAAAAACAAAAAGTATGGTGCCTGTAGACAGCGCAAAAACCAATGCATTTTTCAGGGAATACAGAACCTTTTTTAAAGTGCTTGAAAAAAACCTTAATTTTTATTTTTTATAAAAGTCCCTAGCATCAAACCTAAGCGAATTATGATGAAAATAAAGTTGGTCCGTAATTTTTCGGCGACAAAAAACGTGTAAATCACCCCCTAATTACCACCCTAATTGAAAACAATCGTTACCACTTTACAATTTACTTTATTTATGTACTTGTAATATCCTCTAGAAGTTTGACCGGTTTAAATTGTTTAGTTTTGAAAAAAGTTGAGATTGAAGTGAAAAAAGAATTTTTGTAATTTTGGAAAAGATTGTCTTTTCTTCATAATAACTCAAAACAACTAATGATACGCGAAATTTTGTAGAATACACAATTGTAGGTTTTGCTTTTTTGAAAATTTTGTTTTTTTTCTGTAGGATAAAAATTAAGTAAGATATGTCCGTTTAAAGTTTGCATATGTTTGTAAATAGCAACTTGTTCAAGTCCTTTCAGCTCAAACCCTTACAAAAATAAGGGCTGAAGGAAATTTTAACTTATTTGGTCTTATAGCCCTTGAAAAAAACCTACAAAATGGTTTTTTGAAGGGCTTGATTGCTTAAAAATTAAGCGAGTTATGGGTAAAAAACCAATCACATATTTTTGCAGATATCACGTATATTGAAGCATTGATGAATACACATTATAGTTATATTTTAGGAATAGAAATAGGAATTTTACGAATAGAATAGAAAAGGAATACGAGAGTGAAGAGGATTTTTGATTATTTACGTTATTTGCAATAAAAAAAATTGTTATAAAAATAAAAAAATTTAAATCCATATAAAAATAAAATTCTTATTTTCCCTATTTTTGATTGAAAATTTTAATCAGTAGGTTTTTTTTAAGGTTTGAAAATAAATAAATAATACAAAAAGATTGTATTATATTTTGAACTAAAAATTTGTTTAAGTGTAATTGTTCGATTTTTTTGCAAGGGGTGGTTTTTATAAGGGTTGAAACTTATAAATAAATAATAAAAAATTAAAACAGTAAAGAAATCGTAATTTAATATCAATATTATTTATTTATTTTATTTATTTTTATTAATTAAATTATTTCAAGTTGCTGAATAATATTTTTCCACATTATTTTTTAATGATTACTGTCATAGGGGGTGGTTTTTAGGGATTGACAATTTTCAATTCATCATAATTACTTATTTAATCACACGCTCGACTCTACAATTCTATAATTATTTTCGAATAGGGGTAGTTATCACCCCTAAAAAATAGAAAACAACCCCCGGCACAGGGTCAACTTTGAAGTAGAGGGTAAGTAGAACCTAAATCCAAATTTTGTTGCAAATCGGTGCTGTTTGGGAAATTTATACAGTAACGCCGTATTTTACCTTCAATGACTGGACTACCATTAAAATAATAAAAATAGACGTGTGTCAGGAATTCTACGACAAACCTTTATTTATTAATTTACAGAATTTGTTCCAGTTAAACTTTCCACTCTGTATAACTTTTTTCTCTCTTAGTAAAAATACTTTTTTTGGCTTAGACATAGTTCCTTTTCTGCCAGTAACAGTAATTATCATATAAAACACATTATGTCTCATATCACAGTAATTTTTTGAACAAAAGTGACACTATTTTCTGTGGAAAAAATGCAAAATATACCAAAACAGTACCCTTTACTTTTTGGATCCTGCTGCAGACACCTTTTCGTATACCGTGTATGCCTGCTATGCTGTTGGCCGGCTTTTAAAAGTCCAAATTCCATCCACGAACGAGATAAAAAGTAACGGCCTTCCTCTATTCAAAGAGATATTTCAATCTGCAATAAAATGAAAATAATTTCAGTCCCGACTGAAATTTTAGTGCCCAGTGCGGTGGCCCCGATAAAAATTTCATCAAAATTCATGAAAAGCAATATAAATAACAGCTATTTGTACGAGGAAGCGAGTTACTTTATTTTTAAATTTATTTGTTTTGCATAGAAACGCCAAAACGTCGCATATATTTATTTTACTTTTATTGCGAATAGGTAGTTAGAGTTACATACACATTAACATATTCGGTTCCTGTAAGTTGCGAAATTGTGCCGTAATATAAGTTAAAGTTTATAGCTTTGTTTATTCTTAGATAATAATAACGAGCCAATAGTTGACGCAGAAACAAGGAAAACACATCAAAGCAATGAAAAAATATACGACTACACGACTGTAAAGTGCATTTTTATAAGTTTTAATTTACAGTCCTTTTACAAATTAGCATATAGAAGGAGTTTGATTCTAAAAAATTTCGTACCACGTGCTAATACCCGCTGTTAATCGTTTATTTATTGTTTACTGGAAAAACTGTTGCAATAACGGTCGTCTAGCTTGGTTGGCCGAACTGGTTGTTAGATTTTTTGACTTTTTTCGAAAGACATATTACTCTCTTCTTCAGAAGAAACTCCAATAATGGAGATTAAGACCTTTGCTGGTTGGTGGCTTTGGTCTATGGCATTCCGCTGCGTGATTTTTTTTGTGGATGAGTTGTTTCCAAATTGCTCGTGGTTCCTAGCCCCTCATCTCGATCAAAACTGTTTCGATTTCTCTGGATTTCTATCACCTTCTTGGCCAAAATCTTCTGTCTGTCACTAGAACTTTGGTATTAGTTAGGAGCTGGTTGTAACGTCGTCGTTCTAGTCTTCTTGCCTTTCTGAGAAACATATCACTCTCTTCTTTAGAAGATATTCCAAAAATAGAGATTAAGACCTTTTGATGGGTGGTAGCTTTGGTCTATGACAACTTTGGTACAGTTAGGACTGTCACGTGTCCTGCATCTGGCCTCTATTCCAACTGCTGATATTTCAACGTTGTTCTTCTTCAAGTGACATTTGTTCTCTTTTAAACTCGTGCTGTGTCTTTTCCAGCTCTTAAAGCTCAGATGTGGGATACTATTACAACGAATGGGGCTGGCTTTATGAAATGATCGTACACCAATACGATTTCCACCAAAGTGCAATCGAAAATTGTTTTCACAGTCAGTTATATCTAGTAATTACTTGTTAATCAGATTCACAATACATATGTTAAAAGATAAATTGGCAATGGTCGAAGGTGTATTTATCTTAGAAATGATTATTTGGTGGTTAATATCCTTATTAAGGCACACACAAGTCACCAGTCAAATGAGAGAAATTAAATTAGTTTCGTAACATTATGCACGTAAATAATAAGCAGCAGGTCCAACTGACTCGATGGAATTCCCAAGAGGCAACAGAAGCTATGTCTGCTACAATCCGAAATTCATAAATTCCTACTCAATCCTGATGGTAATTCTGTCAAGGACTAGTACAATAGAAATCTATAGAGATTAATTGGTATTTCGTAATGATATATTTGTAAATTAAAGTTAAAATTCCTAATTAAATATAATTAATAATGTCGAGGTACCAAGCTAGTGAACTTTATCCAAAGATACTTAAATATTAATAAAGAATTAACTTTTTCTTTATCCTAAGTTATCTTTTTGATGACTCGTTAGATATTTCTGTTCGTGAATCCATTTCTTCTAAGAGCATATCGTAAGTTCTGTAGTTCCTCATCTAATTGCTCTGGATATACCAATCTATTTACAATATCTTGTTTCTGGGATAGATGGTGATGAGAGTCAGAGTTAAGGTATCTGTTCTTGTGCTTGGGCTTTCTGTATACACTATCCATGGTTCCGTTTGGTTTTCTCTTGAGACGAAGATCTAGGAACGGTAGGGTAACATATGGTCCCATTTCCATGGTAAAGCTGTTGTCGAGATGTATTGATCTAGGAACAGTAGGGTACCATATTGTCCCATCTCCATGGTAAAGCTGTTGTCCAGATGTATTGCATCGATGTGGTTTCGGAATCTTTGTACGGAATCAGATAATAAATGTACCTCCCACATATCTAAACTATATTTGTCTTTCTTTTCAAAAGTAGGGTGGGTCACCACTTATCCAAGAAAATTGGGAATAGATGCATCATGAAAAATGGAGTCAATATCGTAAAAAAAATTTTGTAAGATCCTTATAGTTTCCGAGAAAAATATTGAAGGCGTAGTATTTTCAACCTTTGTATTGCTGGACTACTGTAGTCTCTAGCGTCATTCGACCGCGTGGCCTCAGGCGATTCCGAATACTGAAATCCGATTTTAGTATTATCGGTATTGCGATAGTGTTTACATTAGTTTTTCAAGTGTCATAAATGGCTTACTCGGAGTTGATGGATATCGTTTTAATTTATGGCAAAGCAAGACAACATTTGTGTTATGGTGAAGCACTTGTGTCATGGTGAAGCAAGACAATATTTGTGTTAGCTCGTAGAAACTGTGTAAGACGGGCATTTACATGTCAGTGGACAAAATTTTGAACAGTTGTCAAATTTACTAAATTCTTGCTCTTGTCTTCTACAATGAGCCTTTGATGAAGTTCTTTCAAACCTTATGCTGTTTTTAATTGTCATTTTTGTGAATAACGACGTTTCACCAGGACATGATCTAGATCTATAGTAGGATCGTATTCGATGCAAAGTAGAGCAAAAAATTGTCGATCTCTTATCAAAGGAAAATCGTGTCATCATTTTTAGGATGCGTAACACGAACCATTTCAAATTTAAAATGAAATTGAATGTAAAATCTGAAATACCGCATTATACGCACTGTGTTCTGGTAGTAGCTGGAGTCGCCCAGGTGCATCGAGTGTAAAGTGGTCGGTTATACGTCAAACACTAAACTGGCGAGCTTGGTCGTAAATCAGAGACCGCCTCCAAAAAACAAGTAAACAACAGTGGCGCGCACAGAGCTAAAATGTAGTACATATGTGGAATTTAAAAAACAAATGGGATTTATAATAAATTACATTAAAAACAAATAGTTTATGAGAATAAAGGAATTTTTGTATAAAAACGTGAACTGATTCTTTCATCCCTTCATAATGCATAAAGAAATTATTCAATTTCTAAACCCTTTAAAACTGTACTGCACTGGATCTCTTGACAGGCAATGATTTATTACTTTGCATCGAATGTGATCCTACTGTAGCTGTGTTCCTTTGGTCTTGTCAATAAAATCTCTAGTGTTTTTGACAGGGTGTTCCGTCCATCTCACTAAGTCTTTAATTTGGTCTGACATGTACCTGGCGTCTAGCTGAGTGGCTGATTCAATAACACTCACTAATGGTCCAAGTGGTACATTTGGTTTATGGACATTTAGCGTGCAATAAAGTTAAGGTGCTCTTGAATCGCTCAAAATAGGCTTCCTATGTAATTCCTATCGCTTTCTCACCTTTCTTGATCATGTCATCTACCACGTCCTGTAATATATTCTCAATTTTTAATCATGTGTTCTGTTGTGTCCAAGATGACATGACGGTTGTATTACCTTTGTCGATTGGTAGTAATTTCCTCAATTTCCTTCAGATCTTTGATGGTTTAGACTCCTTTTTTTTGACAGATTCGGTTTCGGAGGTTTAGCAGTTCAACAATAACTGTCATCTGTTTCAGCACAAAAACATCCGCATAACACCAATCGAAACAGTTTTGGTTACTGGTCTAGTTGCTCCCAAGAGCAGGTACTTTTATCAAATTATCGTTAATCCAATAAATTAAACATATTTTTTTAAACAGAATATCGCGTACGGTACTATAAACATAATCACATCCCGCAGAATGCTTTTAACTGTTAACCATGCATCAATTACAATTATTGAATATCTACAACTTTGTTGTACAAAGCAGGAAAGGTACATTTTCTGATGTTTATCCGTTCTCCGTGATTTTCAATGCGAAAAATTAAAGTTGCTCTAGTTTAGCGTTGCGCTTCGACAGTTCCTGGATGGATCTGCTTGTTCTATCATTATCTTAATAAAAGTGCGATTTCTTGTCTATAAAACGACAGCCTTTTTCATTTACATTTCTTGTAACAAATTTCATCCTATAAGAACAGTGCTAGGTAAAATGTCTGTGGATTCAACTTGTTTTCCTTTTTAAACTAGGTGAGATAGAAACCGTAAAAAATACAAATAGTTTTATCTATACTTTTTCTGGGAAGGGCATACCGGGCGTCTACTTTAAGGTCAAGTAAATAAAACTAGTGTTTATCAAAAAACATATTTACCGCTACCAGTTTTAGCTTTATTATTGTGTAACCGAATACAGCATGTTTTCGTTACGAAACCGGCGGGCATTTTCACACTAAACTAAATTTAAACATGCATACATGTTCCATTAAAATTATTTAGACGCCACTAAACGTATTCGCGTACTTCGGAATGACGTTCTAGGAAGCGAATTTGTACATAAACACTCACGGGCGCATAAAAAGTTTTTAATTGTTCTTCTTTCGCCGCAGGAGTCGTATTACTTAATAACTGTTATAAAGTAATAAATGTCAATTATCGGTTCTTCACTGTAACTATCGTGACTGTTGCAACAACTATTTTCATATATAAATTGTGTTTGAAATATACCTCGTAATAAATTTCAATAATCTGTGTTGGAGTGTGTAATAATATCGAAGCAATTAAATGAGGAAGTGCTCACCTTATTAATTTGTATTTACATTGTAATCTTAAATGAAATTTTATATCGCACTTCTGAAATATATGTTTATAAATATTTTTTAATGAGGATGTTCTTATACAGTGTGGCTACGATTTAGGTGACACAGGCTTATAACTCAGGTGTTAATTGACGAATCTTTTTCAAATTTTAACCACTTATGCAGATCAATGGGGTGGACATTTGAGGATCATTAAACTTACGTATATCCATAGGTGTGCGTTAGGGCAAATTAAAAGGGGGTCGATGTTTCGGTATTTTTTATTAGCGAATAAAATACGGAAATGCTGATGCCTTAGTCTTAATCAGTATCATCGAAAATATACCCATGTCAAGTTTCATCCAAATCGTATACTCGGTTGTACAGAAAATTCATTTAATACAAATGTAAATGATTTAGGTGACCCAGGCCTATAACTCGGGTGTTCATTGACGAATCCTTTTCAAATTTTAACCACTTATGCAGACCAATGGGGTGCACATTTGAGGATCATTAAACTTACCATAGGTGTGCGTTAGGGGAAATTAAAAGGGGATCGATTTTTCGGTATTTTTTATTAGCGAATAAAATACGGAAATGCTGATGCCTTAGTCTTAATCAGTATCATCGAAAATATACCCATGTCAAGTTTCATCCAAATCGTATACTGGGTTGTACAGAAAATTCATTTAATACAAATGTAAATGATTTAGGTGACACAGGCCTATAACTCGGGTGTTAATTGACGAATCCTTTTCAAATTTTAACCACTTATGCAGACCAATGGGGTGCACATTTGAGGATCATTAAACTTACATATTACCATAGGTGTGCGTTAGGGGAAATTAAAAGGGGATCGATTTTTCGGTATTTTTTATTAGCGAATAAAATACGGAAATGCTGATGCCCTAGTCTTAATCAGTATCATCGAAAATATACCCACGACAAGTTTCATCCAAATCGTATACAGGGTTGTACAGGAAATTCGTTTAATACAAAAAATAACATTGCATATTGTATTCACACAGTAATGCAAAATCCAGAGATCCATGTCAAATGATTTTGTTTAAATGAAATGACATTTATAATTTTTAGTTATTTTGACATAACACGTCAACAAGATTGTTATTAAAATTCCGAGTTTAAAAATTATAGACCGGGAGATATTAGACTGAAGTTCGACGACGTCTTTCTCGTTTATGCCTCTGAGAGTACTGAGAGGTAACCGAGAAACAAGTACAATAAACTAAATTTAAAAGATGGGCTGCGGGACACCTTTGTGAAAATTCAATTTTCCTTTTCAAAAAAGCAATGTGTACAGCGACGTATTTCTCACTTATGCCAAGTTCATAAGTTGAAGAAAAGTATCGATTTTATCACGAAATTTTTTTGGCATAAGTGTCGCAAGGGACCTAAAAATGGAAAACTTTGTAAGAAAATGTGAAAAACATTTTTATTGGTCTATCAATTTCTCATTAATGCCAATTAGAAATATGACATTATTATATTCAAAAAGCTCATAAAAACATTGGCATAAATTCTACTAAGGACTAAAGAAAGTAAGGCTTAGGGGCTAGGGAAAATTAAAACTGATTGCAAAGAAAAATGTGAAAGTATTCATTTTTTTAAAGGGCATAAGTCCCTAGTGAGGGCTATATGCTAAAAATTTTTTGAAAAATTGTAGGAAAATTCATGAAAATTGTTACGTCTTTCTAGCTTATGCCATTTTGCATGCACGTAGGAAGCTACATTATAATGTCATATAAATGTAGGCATAAGTCCACATTCATGTTGTAAATTATTTTGAATTTGTCAGGTCGACAAAGTAGAAAAATAATGGAAAATTGCCACAATTTTCTCGTTTATGCCGTTTTGTACTCGAGTAGAAAATATTATTAAAAGCTATTTTCAAGAGTGGCATGAATGCCACAAGGTACCGTTGTATGTAAAAATTTTTAAAGAGTTGTCAAAAATTACAAATTGCGGTTATTTCCTCGCCTGCGCAATTTTCGATATATTTATAATTAATTAAAAAAATGTATCATAAATAATGCAAGTGTCGGAGAGGATATCTTTATAAAAAATGAATATTTCTAACTATAAAAGGGAATAAAAATTTAAAATAAAAAAAATAGGGTTTAGTTTGATTTTTCGACATGTTATTTTTTATTACAATAATTCTTAATAACTTATAATAAAGCTGGTAGTAGTGGTGGAAAATAAAAATAACTTTTTAATTTTCACCTTTGAGGGCCCGTAACTTGTTAACGAAGGCCCGTATTAAAAAAATTATTTGAAGAACTGATATTATTTTGACCTCATCTATCTGTACGTTTTTGTATCAAGTACCGGGACACCCTGTATGTTAAAGGAATGTAATTTATTTTTAAGGGTTTTTTTGTTAAAAATTGTGAAATTCGAAATTATAAAAATTGTTATTAAACATTTTATTTAAAATATCTTTGCGTAACGAAATTATGCAGCAACTCATTACTGTCATTTAACCGGGCAACATTTTTCAACCTTTGTGTAATCGTATCTACAAAAACTAAAAATACACCTCATTACCCATCCCCAAAAAGTAATAATAGTAAGCGGTACAGTGATGAGACTATTTTAAAAATGGTCTGCTTAATTACGAAATTTCTTAAGGGAACAAAAAACGGGTATATTTATAATAGGCTCATATATCTAACTCAGCTGATGTCCTATAGCAGGTTCTCATGGAATTATTTTTAGAATACGTCGGGGTGGAATTTTCCACATGTGAACCGGCCTCCTTAAATATTCTAGGGTTTCGGATGCACGCACAGATCGTCATATTTTATGAGATTCCACGAGAAGGGTTCTCGGTGATCAAGACGTTTGGAAATAAGACGGAAAACCGCTTTGGCTGCCTCGCCAACAAAGGGGACTTGGCTTTTGGGGGTGAAGGGCGATGTAGGGATGTTTATTCGAGCAAAAAATTTAAATGGGTTCGTAAAAATACTTCTCTATTATCTGTTCTAAAAAACGACAAGTAGTTGGTATTTATAGAATAATAATAATTGAATAGGCGTGTGAGATGTTGGCACTCATAGTTTCTGAGAATTTTTTTTATATAAGAAATGAAATTGAGTGAGAAAAAGTGATAGGGAAATCAGTTTTTATACAGGGCGTTAAGGCCATACTCTGTCAAATTTGAATGGTGCGTTGCGGCGTTGGTTTCGAGAAGTATGGTGCTAAAATTAAAAAAATACCATTTATTTAAATATCTATTGAGATGCTAGACGTAGATTGATGAAACTTGGCGTAATAACTCAACTAATTAGGGACAAAACTCTGCAGAATTTATACACAAACTATCGGCCAGTGACGGAGATATTGGGAACCACAGTCATTAAGGTGAATTTCGGAAATTTTCAAGGAAAAATCCATACAAGATGTAGTTTCAGGAACAAAAAGTCTTCATTGTACGTTTTCAAGTAGTACTGTGAATTTTTTGAAACGATTTAAATTCAAAATGGCGGCTGTATGTGATGGCAAGCAACGACACCTTTTTGTTGTATGGCCTGAAAGGTTTCTGATTGGCGGATAGTCTTGGAATAAAAACACAAACATTTTCTGATACTATATACGAAAAGCTAACGACCATGGATGAGAAATTAAAAAATATTAATACATAATTGTTGATTTAGTGAACATTCAAAAGAAAAGTATGGAAAAAAGGCGGAAAATGTTGTATTAAATTGTTAATAACACTACAAATTGTTAATTAATCGAAAAACCTCTTCGATGTTGTCTGAGTAATATTATTGTGAAGCTCTGTATAAAAATTTTAAGACAATTTGTTGAAAACTTTTTTAGTTATTTTCCGGCCAGTTAAAAAAAGTGGTTTCTCGAAAAACGCTTTTTTAATGTGTTTTTTGACATTCAGCATAAGTAATTCATTGTACGTATACCTTTAATCAGCGAAGCCTTCACCATATAATTGGTCTTTTATATTGACATATTCTCCATCCTCGTCTTTTTGGCCTAATCTGAGACTCAATATGGCCTCTGTAATCGCACGCGTTATCACGAGGTACAATAAACATTCCTATCTATACCTCTGTTCCCGATTTTTCCCTCGCCTAAAACTTTTTTGGTATATTCTTTACACAATAAAGTATTGTTTAAAGCATTTATCCAAAAATCTGTTTTTTTCTAAATGCTAGAGTGGTGTTACCCCTTAGAACTATTGAATATTTAGGAAATAAATGCATTTAATTTCGTTTTCCGCAAAAATAAGATCTTTCATTTTATGCGAAAAACAAGCCACTTCCCAGTTATTATTATTATTTTTTAATAAAGTTAGACACACTTGGACAAATCGAAAATAACTAAAATAATATTCATGTCATATAAAGAACGAAGAATTTTTTATTGGAAAAACAATTTTAAATATAATGGAAATATGACTCTTCCAAATAAAATCATGGTGCAGAATTTTTTAATGTTCTTTTAAAAATTTTAAATTGCTGCGCCTGCGATTCTTCTTTTATACTTTTGATGGTTACATCGCATTTAAAATTATTTTTTGTGGGACGAATAGTTTTGGAGTTATTTTACTGGCTCATTTTAAATTTTAAACAGTACTTAATAGTGCAAATATGCCTCGTTTTTTTTTCTAATAAATTGGAAGATATATTTTCTTGCTGCAAGTATCAACTGGAATTAAATGCGCCTACTTATGTACAGGGCGATTTACTATATTTTGACCACCCCATTAGCTTTTTGGTTTTAAGAGTTATAAAAAAATGTGAAATACAAAAGTTGAACGATTTTTTATGAATTTTTCGAAAGGTGAAAAATAAATGAAGTCCAAACAAAATAGATAGAATGTTCCCTTAAGAGCATTATCATATAAGGTTTGTTGGAATCCATCTCTAACAATATGCGAGATACTGTTAAAAAACGAAAAGAAGGTTTTCTATTAAGAAAATAAGACATCTTGTAATTGTTAGACCACTTTCAGGCATTTCTATCCTTTTTCCAATTACATAAAGATTTACACATTTAGTTCTAATATATTTTGACATATCGGACATTTGACTAAATGCGTATGCGTACTAAATCAGACTAATTAGGTCGTAAGAAGCCTAACTACTCATGGACAATGTTATATGGTAGGTCGTGACAGTGACAGGTAGTAATGCCATGATAACATTGTTATTCATTGACAGTTTGTATTATTTAATTAAAATAGATTACACAGAAGTAGAAATTTAAAACATTATTAGAAATTAAAATAGAATATGGAGAAGAACTTTACTCTATTTTTTTATAACTGTAAAAACAAAAAAGTTAATGGGGTAGTCAAAATATAGTGAATCCCCCTGTACCTAAAATAATAAATTTAAATGAGAAAAATGACGAGAATTTAGCGAAACTTATGAAAAACTTGCCAATAACACCCCGAAATATATTTAAATAACTCGAATAATACATTTATAGAAATACGTGAAAATATCTAAAAAAAATTCGAAATACCAACATCACGATTCAAGAAAATGCATAGAAAACAATCTCAAAATAAAGCAAAATTCTTGAAAACAACCTTTAAATATATAATAACTTCAGGACACATCACCATACATCAAAACACCTTCTAAATTTATCAAAATTCCTCGAATAAATTCATAACATTCTTCAGAAAAACTTTAGAACAGCGACAAAATAAAAGTTATGTGGAAACCACATTCGAAAGTGTAAAGGTGGATAAAATACATCGGAATAGTTTCAAAAAACATAAAAATCCTTCAAATTCGCTGTCAAATATATTAAAATAGGCCGATACACTGTCAAAATATATCAGAAAATGGCAGAATAAATCAAAGATAAAATAAAATTTCTACAACCTCCAAGAACTTTTTTACTGATTTGTGACGTAGAATCCATAATTTTAGTGGAGTATTCATTAACACTCTGTATATCGACATGAATACAGGGTGAATAAATTTACATAAAATAATTAAAAAGTATCTAGTTAAAGTAAACTGAAAAAAAATGCACCGAGTTTAGTAACAATTATACAGGGTGTAAAATGAAATAAGTAAATTGGGACTGATATTACTAAAATAAGAAAAAAAATCTAAGAGCCTGCCTTCTAAAATGCATTTTAAGGGAGCTGCTACGTATTAAATGATAAATTTAGTATATTTTCATATTTTTTTATAATATTCCGTGATGTTTGATGTTTGTACCAATGTTAGGTACGCAATTGAGAAGTTATATTTATCTTCATTTTCTACTTTAATAAAAGTTAAATCTTGGTAGTTCAATATTTGATATATGTACAACTGTGGACAATAAAAGGTCGCTTACAATATAAGATTTTATTTTCATTTCGTATTTTGAACCCCGTTAAACATACTTTTTACTTTTTTTATTTGTGACACACTGGAAAGAAAAAAATTAAATACATAACTCTTTGGGTAGGTATTTACATATATTTTTTAGTATCATATCCAATTAAATAGAGAAAAGTAGTGTCACAAAGAAATAATTACAGACAATATCCCTTAAACATTTTAGATTGTTTTTTTTGTCCACTACTGTAATTATTCGCTTCATACTATCTGTAAAATCTGACGGAGCTTATTTAAACTCGTACTATTTCCGATAACACAAATGGATCTTCATCAGGTCGAAAAATAAAAAATTGGTATCTTATATTTATATAAACTATAAATTTTCATAAAACGTTTGGAACTGATCCATGGAAATAAAACATATTTGTCAGTTTAACGTGAACTCAATAGATTAAAAATTATGTTGGAGAACGGAAATGCGTAAGAGAAGTATTAATATTACATTTATTGAAAACAGGAGAAAATAAAATGTATAAAAAATCAGCAGAGATGAAATAAACCTATTTTTTAAAATTGCTGAGATTCTTATTTACAATTTTTGTTCATTTTGATACAAGTTGCATTTTGAAAGCGTTACAAACGATCTAGTCTAGAATAAATACTTTCATCCGTAAACATACAAAAACATGTAAAAAAATGATTTAAAAACTATCTGGAAATATTTGCACTGTAAAAATATTTATGCAAATGGATCTGTGTTCCTTGTTTTCTAGGATAGGAAACAATAGTTTCAAACACAAACATTTGCCCACATACAACTATTGTTCATAAATACAGGCAGTCTTAAAGTATGGCAATACCAAATTTTGCATTTTGTATAGCAGTCTTCTCAATTAAGGTTCCGAAATCATTGTCAAATAATTTCAGAATTTCAGAAATTATGAAAATTTATTTCAGCCCTTTCAAAAGATATTCAGGACGTTGTACTCCATTTTGAAAAAATGTCATCCTTCAACATATTTTACTTCGCCTTTTTAAATTCGGAAATATGTAGAATCAATAATATTTTCTGATGGACAAACTACTTCTACCCTTAAAATTTTGTTTAGTGACAAACAAAAAACATTTAAATATCTTTTCGTTTAGGCTTTAAGTATCTGCTACACATTCTTTATAAAACCCCCTGTATTTTACGACACTTGTCACACACTTTTTGAATAATATCACATGTTAAACACGCTGATATATCTTCTACCTGGCACCAAACCAAAATAAGAATCTTTCTTTCAGAACCTGCATTGTACATTTGTGAAGGGAACAATATGTTTTGACACGGGTTATGCCGTGTTAGAGCCCTTTAGACAAAGCTGTTATAAATGGCCTGTCAGCCATACTGATTGCTTGTCAATAATGGAGCATAATATGTAATTGGATATACGAATGTGCTTGTACTGTATTCATAAAAACTCTGTGGAATAAATATTGCTATTTCAAATTCGTTCATTTGTTCCGCCGTTTCACTGACAGGTTATTTTGCAGTTGCATGCCTAGAATACAAATAAATTAATATCCATGTCTATTTTTTATTGACGAGTTTTCTAAAACAAATATTAAAGTAGCCACAGTCCGTACAGTATTTGTTGAGATGAATTCCAAGAAAAGAATAAGCCAATAAAGTTCTGTTCTCGGAACTACTGTAACAATTTACCGCGGCAGGGGCGTGCCTTGAAATTTTCATTTGGAAAAATTGTCTTAAAATAATTATACACGTTACAGTTCGTACAATATTATTTATTGAGATAGAATTCCAAGAAAATTATTGGTACTACTACGGAACTTGTTTTGGCAATTCCTATTAATTCGTGAGTTTGCGTTAGCACGACTACATGAAAACTGTTTAAATATTTTAGTCAGGGGTGTCTCAGGCAGGGGGGCTCACGGGTAAAATGTGCCCCAATTTTTTGCATGTCAATATTTTCAAATATAAACATCAAACTATGATAAATATGTGCTTTTCACAAAAAAATATACGATTTACTTCGATAAAATGCTTCGTTTTCGAGAGAAACCGATTTTAAAGTTTTATTACTTAATCTCAAGAATGGAAAAGGATTACATGAATAGGTAGGTAGGCCATGAAAATAAACGTTTGTTTACTTGAATTAATTTAACAAATTATTAAACTCAAATTTTTGCTTTCACTTTACGGTGAAATGCAAAATTTTAATAATCGCGAGCTAGCAGATATTCATTTTGTGTATGGATTTTGTAATAAGAGCGCAAGCACTAGCGGCACAAAGGGAATACCAACAGCGATACCCGAATCGGAGGCAACCTGGATACAGAATATTTTTTACAGTCCATAGACGATTAACGAAAAATGGATCTTTTAAAAAACTGCACAGTCAAGGAAGGTGACCAAATGATTATAATTTTGAAAATGCCTTAACTCAATTTGATGATCATCCCAATATCAGCATTCGCACAGTGTCAAGAGCCAGTAATACTCTACGAACAACAGTACATAATGAGATATGTAAGAAACTTGTATTAAAACTAATCCAAAGCTCTCATTTTAGCTTTCACGAATGGTCACTATCCAAGGCCTTTACCCTTATCTTTATCAGAGGGTACAAGACTTAAGGAATGAAGTTTTTATGCATATGATCGAATTTTCTCAGTGGATCATTAATGAAAACTTGCTTCCATTAATTCTCTGGACCGATGCGATGAGGCGACTTTCACCAGAATTGGAGCTCTTAGTTTTCACAATACCCACTATTGGGCTAATGACAATCCGAAGGTAGTTCGGCGTAATAATTTCCAACACAGATTTTCAGTTAATCTGTGGGCGGGGATTATCGGTAACAAATTAATTGGACCTGTTGAAATTCCAAATCGGCTAAACGGTGAAGCTTATTTACATTTTTTACAATATGAATTGTTTAATTTATTGGAAGATGTACCTCGGAATATTAGAGGAAACATGTACTTTCAGAACGATGTAGCTCCAGCTCATAATAGTAGGAATGTGAAAAACTGGTTGAACGAATATTTTCCAGAAAGGTGAATTGGACCAAGCGGTCCCATTGCCTGCCTACCTCGTTCACCTGACCTTAATCCTCAAGATTATTACTTATGGGGACATTTAAATAGTATAGTTTATAATACCGAAATAAGTACCAGAGAATAATTATGGGAAAAAATAAATTTGGCCTCTAATATGCCAAGGAACAATGAAAACAATGAATTTGAAATTTTTCGTGCTTCTCATGTAATAAGGCGTAGAGCTATGCTGTGCATTCAACAAAATTACGGTCAATTATTGTAACATGTTTTTTAGTTTTTAATAATTTCTTTATTAGATATCTGATTTATTACAAAACTTCAGTTGACTACTGTGTATATCAGGTTTGTTTCGTAGTAAATTACTGATAGTTTCCAAACTATTTCTACTACGCATGCACGGATGCCAACGGTTTGTGATTTGAACGATGCACGAATGGTTTCTAAATATGTAGTTTGAAATGAAGAAGAAGAAGAAGAAGAAGAAGCAGAAGAAGAAGAAGAAGAAGAAGAAGAAGAAGAAGAAGAAGAAGAAGAAGATGGACATGAGATATAACCTCTAAATCTAAATTGATATTTTTCGAAAACGAAGCGCTTTATCGAAGTAAATCTAGAGTCCATTTTTTTTTTGTAAAAAATGTCTATCATCGTTTGATGTTTACATTTGAAAATATTAGAATTATCGTCAAATTGATTTAAGGTAATTTCAAAAATATTTGGTGGTCTTCTTTGAGCGCACAGTTTTCTAAAAGATCCATTTTCCGTTAATCGTCTATGGACCGTAGAAAATATTCTACGTCTAGGTTGCCTCCGATTCGGGTATCTCCGTTGGTATTCTCTTGGTGCCATGCCGATAGTGCTCTCCTATTACAAAATCCATACACAAAACGGATGTCTATTAAAATTATCATTAAAATTCTGCATTTTTTCTTTAGAATTAGATTTTACTCAATATCCAATACAGTACCGTAAAGTGAAAGCAAAAATTTGAGTGTAATAATTAGTTAATTTAAGTAAATAAACGTTTGTTTTCAAGGCCTACCTACCTATTCATGTAATCCTTTTCCATTCTTGAGATTATGTAATAAAACTTTAAAATCGATTTCTCTCGAAAACGAAGCATTTTATCAAAGTAAATCAAGAGTACATTTTTTAGTAAAAAAACTCATATCTATCATTGTTTGAAGTTTAAATTTGAAAATATTTTCATGCAAAAAATTGGAGGCGCATTTTACCCGTGGGCCCCCCTGCCTAAGACACCCATGACTAAAATTTTTAAACAGTTTTCGTGTAGTTCAATAGAACATTCATTGAGTGTCCAACATACCAAAATGCATAATGATACATTAACTGGTCTTGGAAATATTTTGAAAAATATGATCTCCTGAGGCCCCTTATAGGGGGGCGTAGCTCCCTTAGGAAGCATTTTTTCGACCCTTGTTTATAGGAAAATAATCATATTTTTGATTGTAGAATCTACTGCTAAAGTATTGCACACTAATTATGGGACACCCTGTATATTCCTTGATATTATCAAATTCTAGGTTGATAAAGAACTAACTCCACATATTTGCTAATAATTATCCATGTTAAACTGATTTTCTGTCTCAATACGAAAAAAATATCAACTTTACTCGGTCCACCGGCCAAAAATTGGTCATATAACTGTCACCGTGAGTCATACAAACAAAAACCTGGTTGTAACAACATAAAAAGTTACCGAAGAAAAACAAATACGTGTCCAAGCAGCCGTGAATTGCCAAATGTATGAGTAACCTGTTTCACCTTCCGTGATTTACTAACAGCTTTATTAAAAAGTGATTCGATTACTCTTTCCAAGGATACCTTATCAACAAATTTGTGTAAAATGTTTCGGTACACTTCATACGTTTAATTGGCTAATATCTTTTTTAGTTGTAAAAGAACAATTTGCATAATGTTTTGTTTTTCCTTATTTTTTTATCATGGCGTTTTAAGTGAATTACACAAATTAGTTCATTAACTTTTTAAAACGAATTTGAAAAGTGTGATTAGGTATTTGTTTCCTAAACTTTATCAGTATTTTTTTGTCAGCAAATCGATTAAGTTTGTATCTAAAGTAATAAGCTGTGTAACAAGGTTCTTTTTTGTTTTTGCTAATATTTTAACACGAGAACAATACATTCACAATAAGTAATTGACATATTATATTTGTTTTTGTCAGTACTTAATCATTTTAACACCTGCTGATACTGGTATAATTATGTTTTTATGATATTATTTATATTTTTAATTACGCTATTACATAGCTCTTTCAAATAAATTGGAAATTTCAATTATTAGCAAATAAGGTCGTTTCCATAAGTGCATTTCTATACAAAATGATCCATAAAATAAAATATACAGGGTGTTTCTAAAATAGGTTTCCAAACTTCTGCTGCGTTTATAACTCAATAAAATAAGCCAAAAGGTTCCTATTAACATGTGCCCTAAAACGCACCCTTAGGAAGTTATATGCCCTTAAAAGGGCTCAAACAAAACTGTTTTTTTTTGTTATTGACGAAACGGTCGAAAATAAATAGAAACAAATTTATGGGTCTTACATAACTTTTTACGTTAAATAACATGGGCTACTCCGTTTTTCGACATGCATATCATATGCGTCCCATTTAAGTTGGTGAAGGGGATTTTCGGCCCGTAATTTTTTTTATTTAAATTTTTTTACAATTTTCTCTACAGATTTATAAAATCTTAAAACAATTTTACGTAAAAAATATTATCTTTGTCCAAATCGATATTTCCAATGGTTTTCGAGTAAATTGAGTTTGAAAATTCAGTAACATTATTTAAATAAATTGCAGTTATGAAGAACCCGATCACTTAATAAATAAATTTAGGACATACACTAAGACTATTTAAATTTAGAGTTGCACTTACTAATTAAAGAACTAATTACTACTGCAGACAATAGCTAAATGTGAAATAGAAAATAATGGGATTAAAATTAGTAATAATAAGTTAAATTACAAGAACTGCTCGAAGTCACCACCTTGCATTTCGATGCACAGTCTAGCTCGACGCTTCAATGATTTGCGAACTCTTTGGAAAATTCTAGGTTTTGCCTTATTTCCATGCACGCGGTTTTAATTTCCTCCCGTAGTTGCTGAATGGTCTCAATTGGAATTTTATAAACCTTTGCCTTAAGTTGACCCCACAAAAAATAGTCCAGGGGGTTAAGGTCAGGGGAACGTGGAGGTCAGGGAACAGGACCTCCTCGGCCTATCCATTTTTCTCCATACAACTCATTTAAGTGTTGTCTTACATTATGTAGGTAATGAGATGGCGTCCCGTCCTGCATAAACCATATGCTTTGGCGTTCAATTAAAGGGACATCTTCCAAAAATCCTGGCAAGTCGTTAACTAAAAAATTATAATAATCCTCGCCATTCAATCGATTAGGCAACACAAACGGTCCGATTAGCCGATCGCCTAAAATGTCTGCCCAAACGTTGACGGAAAACCGAATCTGATGTCTGGACTGAAATATGCTGTGTGGGTTTTCATCAGCCCATTTATGAGCGTTATGAAAATTGACATAACGATCTTTACTGAAGCTTACCTCATCTGTAAACAAAATAAGAGATGCAAAATTCGGAATCCGCCTCGATTTTCGCAAAAACCATTGGTAGAACTGCCGACGTGGTTCGTAGTCATTCGGATTTAAAGCTTGAACACGCTGGATATGAAAAGGATGAAGTAGTTGTTCGCAAAGAATTCGCCAAACTACGGAAAAACTTATGTTATGCATACGTGCGACACTTCTTACACTAACCCTTGGATTGTCCTGCACAGCTCTCAATACATTTTCTTCCATCACCGGTGTTCTTACAAATCTGTCTCTGCCACGATCATTTACTCTTGGTTGGAACGAACCATTTTCTCTTAAACGTTGATGGATCCTCTGAAATACCTGTCGAGAAGGAAGTCTTCTATTCGGGTATGCTGCCGCATACAGACGCCTCGCTTCTGATGCATTTCCAGCCGCACGGCCGTACATAAAGTGCATATCTGCCATTTCCGTGTTTGAATATGACTCCATTTTATGAGTTGCAATAATGTTGTATACTTAAATTTTCCACTCACCACTTTTACTAATTAAACACTGCAAAGCTCAATTGACAGTTTATCAATAACTTAAATTGTTAAGCGTTGTGGCAACGTCAGTCTTTTATTTGCCATGGTAAACAGATTTTTGTAATTTTTGGCCTAATAACTTAAAGAGCAGAGTAATTTTCAAACTCAATTTACTCGAAAACCATTGGAAATATCGATTTGGACAAAGATAATATTTTTTACGTAAAATTGTTAAGATTTTATAAATCTGTAGAGAAAATTGTAAAAAAATTGAAATAAAAAAAATTACGGGCCGAAAACCCCCTTCACCAACCTAAATGGGACGCATATGATTTGCATGTCGAAAAACGGAGTAGCCCATGTTATTTAACGTAAAAAGTTATGTAAGTCCCATAAATTTTTTTCTATTTATTTGCGACCGTTTTGTCAACAGAAAAAAAAAACAATTTTGTTTAAGCCCTTTTAAGGGCATATAACTTCCTAAGGGTGCGTTTTAGGGCACATGTTAATATAACAATACATACATTACAATATAAAAAAAAAACGATAAAACAATTATTTTCAAATTATTGTGTGAAACGGAGAAAGTTAAACAACTACATTCACACATTGAATTCCATTAATATACAGGTTGTTACAAATTCGCTTCTCACTACAGGGATCTCAGAAACGGTAAGAGATACAAAGTAGCTTAAATGGGGGCAAAGTTGCATAATCAGGGAACCAATATTATGCCTCTAAAAATCAAGGCTAACATGGTTAGTTTTCTAAATATATGAAAAAAACTGAAATTTTGGAAATCCGTTTTCTTTTGCATTTCAGCCTTGTTTGAGATGATATTGAAAAAAGAACAACACTCTCATGGCCACTTTTTCCAAAATTTCGTTTTTTTTTCAAATATTTCGAAAACTGATGATGTTAGCCTCGATTCTTTAGAGGCATAATGTTGGTCCCTTGATTATGCAACTTTGCCCCCATTTAAGCTACTTCGTATCTCTTAGCGTTTCCGAGATCCCTGTAGTGAGAAGCGAATTTGTAACGGCCTATACAGAGTGTATTTAAATGGAGGGGCACAAATGATACCAGAGATTCCTTGAGTGAAAATAAGTCGATTTAACCTAACATACCTATATCCCAAGTCGGATAATAAAAAAGCTACAGGGTGTTAAAGTGAAAAATAAAAATGGTTTTTCCTTAATAATTTCTATAATTTTACTCAGAAATGTTTCAAATTTTCAACAGAGAGGTTTTTTAATGTTGGGAAAAATAATATAATAATAATTTTTGAATGTCGAGTACGAGGCGCCCTCTACAGGCAACGTTATGCATTGAATATGTAGTAACTTTTTTGCCAACCCCCGTATACAGCTTTTAATAACAAAATATGAAATATTGGACTTTTTTGAACAAAAAAGGTATACTTATTGAAAATGGCTAAAGCCAACCGTTGAGGAAATATTTTTAATTTCATAAATTAGTGTTATGTATTTATACCTCCACGAATACCAAGATACAAAGAGACACTTTTGTTAATAAATTCAGAACGCATTGCCTCACAGTAATTATTAGTTGTGTATATGTATTTTAAAATTCGACCAAAAGGGACGCAGGAATCAACTGACATTATTTTTCCTGTTTTAAATTTACTTTACTCTTTTTGCGTATTATTTTAGCATGTCTGAATACGCTTGTAACATAATTTCTATTTAATTGTTTTTTTGGTTTTTTTATTAAAAAAGACATTTTATTGTGCATGTGAAATTATTTAAACCTTGCATTAAAGAAGTCTCATATGAAATAACAGTTCAGGTGAAAGAATATTGAAAAATATTTATTTATTGTTAGTTTAATAATAATTATTAGAAAAAAAGAGCAGAACAACTAAAACCAAGAGTCACTTAACAGTCAATAGATAATAATTAAAAAAAAACAATTGGCTGACAGTAAAAAAAACAAGATTTTTTAAAGGATATTTTCGAAGTAATTTCCATTTTCCTGTAAGCATAGTCTAATTCTACGATTAAAATTACGATGAACTCTTGAAAAAATATGTATGTCATTCTTTACTTCCTCAGCTGCTGCAAAAATTCTTTGACGAAGCATCTCCACACTATCAATAGGGTTGGAATAAACAACATTTTTTAAGTGACCCCATAAAAAATAGTCCATAGGTGTGAGATCCGGTGATCGCGCAGGCCATTTGACTGGTGCATCGTTCCCTCGGCCTATCCATCTCCCAGGAAAATTTAAATGTAACCATTGTGTAACGGCTAATGTACTATGAGCAGGAGCTCCGTCATGCGCGTACCACATGTTTCACGGATAGCTAGTGGCACGTCTTCAAGCAATATTGGAAGTTGCTCATTTAAAAATCTCAAATATTCGACTCCGCCAAGACGCCGAGGAAGAATAAACGGACCAATAAGATAATCTCCTACGATTCCTGCCCATACATTTAAACTAAAATTATGTTGAAATTTGGATGTACAAACTTTGTGAGGATTTTCGTCAGACCATGAGTGATTATTGTGATGGTTCACTAAACCATGTCTTTGAAATGACGCTTCATCACCAAACAAAATACTGGATAAAATATTTCTGTTTTCCCTTGAAACGTTCGTATACCATTGACAAAAATCTATCCTGTTAGGTAAATCCGCAGCAGTCAATTCCTGCACGGGTTGTAGATGGTAGGGGTATAAAAGATTATCATTCGCAATTTTCCAAATTGTAGTATGTGAAACGTTATACTGTGTCGCCATTTTTCTGGTACTAGTTTCAGAATTCTGACCTTGTAAATTGCCAAGGACAACTTCTTCAAGTTCTACGTCGCGAATAAGACGTCTTCTGCCAGTACCTTCAGGACGAGGTTGAATGTGTCCGTTTCCTCGAAGTCTTCTTTCTACCGCCGCAAAAGTTTTTCTAGCAGGAAGACGACGATTGGGATATCTGGCATGATAAAGTCGTACAGCAGCAGCACAGTTCTTGTAACATTCAAAAAATACTTGCAACATATCGACATACTCGTCATTGGTATACATAATTTGTTATTTTACTCAATTTCAAAACTATTTAATATCTAGGACGCAGGTAAATAGTGACTAAAATCAATTAACACTTTAAACTAATACTTCAAATCAAATGACATTTACCTACTCGATTTTTTAATTTATTTAAGCAACTCGAACCTTGGTATAAATCTGTAACACTAATTTATGAAATTAAAAATATCTCCTCAATGGTTGGCTGTACCCATTTTAACTAAGTATACCTTTTTTATTCAAAAAGGTCCACTATTTCATATTTGGTTACTAAAAGCTGTATCGGGGGTTGGCAAAAAAGTTACTACGTATTTAATGCATAACGTTGCCTGCAGAGGGCGCTTCGTACTCGACACTCAAAAATCATTATTATATTATTTTTCCCATCATCAAAAAACCTCTCTGTTGAAAATTTGAAACATTTCTGACTAAAATTATAGAAATTATTAAAGAAAAACCATTTTTTATTTTTCACTTTAACACCCTGTAGCTTTTTTATTATGCGACTTGGGATATAGGTATGTTAGGTTAAATCGACTTATTTTCACCCAAGGAATCTCTGTTATCATTTGTGCCCCTCCATTTAAATACACCCTGTATATTCCATATTTTTGTGGCTTTATTTTCTTCTCCAAAATTTTGGCAGAACTCCATTGAATTAGAGTCCGTCTAGTATTGATAGTCTTACTTCTTAAAAATTACGTTACAATTAAAAATTAAAAAATGTATTCTTAAAGAATTTCAATTATCATTTTCTATTTCTAACGTCAATTTAATTTATGGTTCTTTATTATTAATATCATATTACCTAAAAATATACTTAATTCCTTAATCGTAAAAGGTTAAATTTTAGAATGATTTTGAGAATAAAATCTTTAAATGTTTCTACCTTTTTAACATGTTACAATTTATTTAATGACCTAATGCGCGTAAAACCGCGTGTCATTAGCTAAAAAAAAGTTTCCTCGACATGTTTTCGAGAAACTACGAAAACAATCCCAACATTCCTAGATTCTGAAAATTCTCACCTGGTGTTTTTTTAAATTGATAAATTTATGCTTCGCTCACGGAAAAATAAACCTAGGATTCTTCCATTGGTTACAAATAAGATATTAGCGGAACATTTCCTTCACCTTGTCGAATAAACTGGTGTTAATGCCTCTCCAATAAAATATTACCTAAATTATAGTCCAAAATATTTGAGTCATTTAAATATTTAGGTAATAAATTTTTGATTTTAGAGGTGTAAATTTAGCTTCAAAGTACTCCCAGAACATTTACTATCCTGACCAAAATAGATTATCGACGGATACAAATAAAAGAAGCATTTGCGGTCAAGCACACAGTTTCAAGAGTAGTTCTCTTTTGTTTTTCGTACACGAAGACGATTGTTTACTGAACTCGGGTCACAGAGAATATATGGTTCATAAACTTTGGCAATAAAGAAACGCTAGGTAACAGTATGTTAACAATGTAAGTAAAAATCGTTTGAAGATCAACAGCGAGCAGTAAACAAAAGAAAACCTGGTTTTTCATAGCCTACATTGTCTAAATATTGAATTTGGTGGTTGGTTTAGACATGTTTTTGCACAGCGAAGAGAGTTTTTATGCACAAGTATGGTGTTCTTTGAATACGCTGTTAATAATGCTGTTAATACTAATATACTGCTTATTAGCTTTTATGAATGAAGTTAAT
Source organism: Anoplophora glabripennis (assembly GCF_000390285.2). NCBI lineage: Eukaryota > Metazoa > Arthropoda > Insecta > Coleoptera > Cerambycidae > Anoplophora > Anoplophora glabripennis. Next base: position 197,788 of record NW_019416467.1, on the reverse strand, counting down.
TGGCAATCAGCACCGCATTTTTTATAGATTTTTACATCACATATAGTAGATTACGCAGTTTTTCTAAATACAAATTAAAGCACAGATAACAGACTTATCACATGCACTTATTGTCAATAATTAAGTTTTTTATTAAATGTACAGGGTGATTCACAAATGGTGACCAAAAATGAAACCTCGCATTCTTTGGTGAATCTTAACGGGAGTCTTTCGTATAAAGTTTTTATCTAGGTCGCTTCGTTAAAAAAATACAGGGTGTTAAACTTCAAATAATATTTTTTATTTTTTTAAATAATTTAAAAACTAGTAATTGAAATAATTTGAAATTGGGCATATGTATTTATGTAAACATTGTCCAAAATTTGAGGGCTTTTCCTAAAATGTACATGCTTCTATGTGGCGGAGGTACAGGGTCTCGGTGGCATATTTTTTTAAATAAAATTTGCTGCTTCACGGTAACAATCATAATATTTTCGTATTTGTCTTTCAATTTTCTACAAATTACTACTATGTTTTTCGAAAAAAATCTGATTTTTGAGTAAATCTTAAAAAAACAACTGGAAACAGTTTTACTTAAATGACATGACAAGCACTAATCAATCATTCGATTATTTATTCGAATAAAGAAATTAATTACATTAGTCATCAATTTAATGATTTTATATTTGAGTAAATTCTCAAAAATATCTCCATCTCCACGAACACAGGCCCGACGACTTTTTAGTAATAAAAATGTAATTCGTTCGAAATTTATTGTTGCTTGAATCTGATGAAAGCACTATTTATATTCTTTGTTCTAACTGCTTAGAATGTCAAAGTTGCTATCGCAGCCCACTATGTAATATTAAAAAGCATTATATTCGAATATCGAAGTGTGTTCTCAGTTCGTTTTTTAAGTTTTACTCGAAAATCAGGCTTTTTTCGAAAAACACAAAAGAGTAGTAATTTGTAGAAAATTGAAAAACGAATCCGAAAATATCACGGTTGTTACCGTAAAGCAGTGGCGTACTATTCTGTTTAGAAAAATATGTAACCGATACCCTGTAACTCCGCCACTGGAGCATGTAAGTTTTAGGAAAAGCCCTTAGAATTAAAAGTGCTCAATTTCCAATTATTTTTCTTACTAGTTTTTAAATTGTATTTAAAAAAGTAAAAATATTTTTTTGAAGTTTAACACCCTGTATCTTTTTAACGAAGCGTCCTAGATAAAAACTTTATAGGAAAGACTCATTTTTGGTCACCATTTGTGTATCACGCTGTATATTAAATACAAATATTTTCAAGTGAAAAATATTGTTATTTGGGGTTATAGAATTTGAAAGGCTTTCAACTATGACAGAATCATAGGCAGACAAAGAATCATTACAGTTTTCAGCACGTATCATAAATTGTGCCAATTGCCAGGATTTTTTTAGAAAATGTTTACCGAACCTTTTAACAGTGTGGAACTTATGAATGAAATTTTAGCAGCCTATTTCTTCCATTCACTAAGTCTGAAGAAACGGTTTGGAAAATGTAAATTGTTTTTTCTATAATTATCGCATACTCTACAATGACAAAACTGTTTATGTGACACGGAAAAATCTTGTACAATATTATCACTATTTCTTTTTCTACTAAAATAAATTTCACAAAAAAAAAACAACTGAGATATAAAGAACAAAAAAAAAGAGATGAAGCCCTAAATTACAATTTGCGTTTAAGGTGGGGTTTCAAATTTCGAAAAAAATTCAATCCTTTAAAATGCCCTCAATTGAACTCTATTTACTGCCGATTAATGCTCTTGGTAGACACGCACCGTGTACCAAATTTGGTTTTTCTAAGTTCAAATATAACTGATATATTGATTTTTTTCCAAATTTCAAATCCCATTNAATAATAATAATAATAATAATAATAATAATAATAAAAATAATAAATGTCTTTACTTAAGATACAGAAAAATTAACAATTAGGCGCCGTTCAGCTACGCTGCTCTTCCACGTAACCAACCATGAACAAATAAAAACAAATGTAATGTCCATATAAACCGTATAAGTGAGTATATAAATATAACACTAGCATATATAGTGGCTAAAGAACATAGAAAAAGGAATTAATATGATAGTATGTAATATGACAAATACACATTATAAAATACGAAAGAATAGAACGAGATGAAAATAAGAGGCTTTTGATCTGTTTTTCGAAAGTAAATTTCTTTTTTGCATTTTTTATATAAGTAGGCAAGGAGTTATAAATTTTGACAGCATTGTATAGAAAAGAACGTTCATATTGCGCAGTACTATGTTTAGGGACTTCATACCAGCCACAATGTCGAGTAGAACGGGAATGAATATCGGTACCCTTTTTCAATTTATCAAATACATATTTTGGAGTCTTAAATGTATTAATCTTTAAACTAAAGTGAGGTAAATCTCTAATCTAAGGTTAACCATTTTACTGAAGAAAAAGAACTATGATCATATTTTTGTAATTTGAATTCTCTGAAGAGTAGCTTTATCTCTTGATAACAAAGCCGGTCAATATACTACATACGCTAAATGTGAGAAAATGTGGGAGTCACATAATTTAATTTTAATAGATTTATCTAACACGTCTTTACTTAGATAAAGCATTTTTAGGATACAGTATGACTTTTTTGTTAAATAAGTCACATGATTATCAAACCGCAGTCTATCATCAATTCGTAAGCCTAAACTCTTAACTTGTTTCACAAACGTTAATAATTTATTACACAAAATAATATTGAAATTGGGGTCCTTTATAATACTTTCAGATTTATTTCCAAACATTATCATTTCGGTTTTATTTTCATCCAATAATAGATGATAATAGATATAGGAATAGGTGATAATAGAATGTGCTCGTGCGATCATTGTTATTGAATCTAAATCTTCATTGACATATTCCGAAGCTAAATGTGTATTAGATAAGTGAAAAGAAAAATATAGTTGAGTATCTTCGGCGTACTGATGCATTTTACAATGTTTCAAATACGAGGCGAAATCGGCAGTATATATAGAGAATAAAATCGGCCCCAGTATACTACCTTGAGGTACGCCATTATTCAGTATTTTATAAGATGAAAATTTATTATTTAGAAAAACCCTCTGGCGTCTACCATAAAGATAATTTTGAAAAAATTAAATATCTACTTGAATTTAGAAAAATCACATTTGGTACACGGTGCGAATGTACCAAGAGCATTAATCGACAGTAAATAAGTTTGAAGTATTTTAAAGGGTCAATAGGGATGATTCACCATTAAAATGTTACGGAATTTTTTAACCCGTTGGCGTACTTAAAAAATTATTACTTTATTTTAAGGGGAATTTAATTCTAAAACTTTTCTTAGCATTGTCAGTTTTCAAAAAACTGTGACGGTTTCAACAAAAACAGGAATATTTAATAATATATTTAAATCATCGAAAATTCAAAAGTTGCATGGCTATGCACTTAAAGGTCAAACTTGACGATCAGCAAAAAAAGTTGGAATAAGAATAATTTAATAGAAAAACAAACAACTTAAACAATAAAATAACGTACAATTTGTACTGATGAGTTATAGAAATTGATCACCGTTTTCTCTTAGGTAGGTATTTTATTCTTCATCGAAAATTCAAGTCTACTATATCCAATAATTGTTGATAGTTTCTTTGACGTTTAAATTCATTGCCAACTTTCAAATTTTCTATGGTTTTAAATAACAGCTATAATACATATTATTAGTTATTCGTGATTTTGCTGAAAACCACAAAGTTTTTCGAAAATTAACAAGAGTAAGAAACATTTTAGAATTAAATTCCCCATAAATTAAAGTCTAATTTTTTAAGTAAAAAAAAATTCTGTCACATTTTAATGGGCCATCATTAAATTGCTTCAATTGAAGATTATGAAGATAGCTTGTAGACACTATTTTTTATCATTTATAATCAGCAGGGTCAGTAGGAAATTAACAAGCAACAGCATTTTTCATATCTAGCATTTTCAATGCCTCCTAGATTTTTAAATTGAAACAAATACTTAATAAATTTAAGCCTGCATTATAAACTGATGTAATTTGAGATAATGGGACCTTAAGTGAAGCTAATTAATACTGCGTAGCTAGATTTGTATAAAAAAAATTCAAAAGTGATTCGCTTCCAAAACTGGATAATCATAACTGTTTAACAAGTAATCCAAAAGGTGACTATAATTTAAAAATGTCCTATTTGATACTGTGGCAATTTCTAAAACTCTTCTATGAATAAAGAAAACAATTTTGTGGTTCATATGTTTATTAATTAAGTAATATAATGATATTTTTGAAATTCTTCTGTTGCTATGTTACGAAATCTTTATATAAACGTGTTTATACTGAAACTGAAAATAATCTATTAATAAGAATGGGTAAATTTTAATAGCAAAGCTGCAATGTCACAACCTAGGTCATGCCCAAATTATCTAAACATTGCCGAGGATATACACAGCGGCCTAAAAAATAAGTAAATTTTTATGTTGGCCAAATTCTTAGCCACCTACTTTTATTATTATCTTAATTATTTATTTTTCTTTAAATTATTTGTTTAATAATCAAGTTATGTGTATAGAACAGTTGTTTTAGTTTAAGTAAGTAACTGTTTTAGTTTTCATTCAACCACTCAGTATACATGAAAGGATGCATATGTTGATTTTAGCTAGCTATTAATTTTGTAACTGCTTAAACAGTATTTTATGTAAAGTTCAATGTGACTTTGCAACTGCATACGTAATGCCACAACACACCGGTTTGTTTTTAAGATCTGCAGGATGAATGTGTTATAATAAACTGTTCCGTGACTGTAGCGATCAATATAAAATGATTCACGTAGTTTTTGGAAAAAGCTTTAAAAGAAAAATTCGTTAATTTACCAGATGTTTATTTATGACAACAAAAAGTAAATTCAAATGCTGATTTTCTAAGAGTGTTGAATTTTTAGATAGATTGAATGCTTAAATAACTGGAAATGTATTAAAAGACCTGCCAATCTTTTATACTTTGTGTTTTATAAAACACAACTTGCGTTTTGTGGAATTATTTAAATAGATTTGTTTATTAAATATTTAGTATTCAGTTAATTCGTTATTGTATCTGTGTTAAAGTGGCAACTAAAAATTGTAAAATACCAATTTCATTGTTAATTTCAATGGAAATTTGCTGTTTTTTGCACATGCTATTTGATGTACAGCATTGTACCTACCTTTTGACTAAAAACAAGCGATTATAAATAGCTCATCTTCTCTGTATTTATGCATCGTTTGTCAACATGGCGCTAGTAGAATTTTTGCTAAAAACATCCACCTGTATATTTTCACATCTTGCCGCAATAAGCCAAGAAATGACGAGTAACCAACGATTTAATGTTAACTATAATGTCGATTGAAAAACTCATTTGACGTAAATACATAGTTTTAACTAAACATGTTTGTGCAGGGTGTTGAACTTTAACATTATGCGAGCTTGGGAACAATCTATAACGAAATAAATAAAATTGTACTGGAACATGCAGGACCAGTAAATAAATAAAAATGTGTTAATAAAACGAGAAACAAAAATTACAAAAGTTGATGCCCAGAAAGTTAAATCTATAAAAACCACATAAAGGCATATGTAATATAATTAATATAGTTTTGACAGCTAGCGGATGACAAAGAATTACTTATTTTGTAAACAAGAAGGATATTGATTGGACATTTTATTCAGAGGTGAATAATATCCCACAAGCTCCTTTTCACAATGTAGAGCACAATGTTGAATTTGATCACAAAGTTTTTTAGTAGTTACCAAAATTTTTATATAAAAAAGACTGGCTTTTCAATGAAGATCGCATTGGTATTTCGCAGTAAATCATAAAGAGAAATAATTAAATTTTAGTGACCCTAACACATAAAAAAACTATGCAACTTTTCAATAAAAGAAAGGAATTTGAAAAAATAGTTGTAAGATTTGTAAAAAAGCATGTATTAGGTTATTTACATAAGAAAAATAGTTGTAAAAGTGCAAGTTAGAAAGATATGAAAGTTCTCAGTGGGAAGACGTTTCTCTAACAATAAAACAAAATAAGTCAGTTAATATTGTAAACATAAACAACATAACCTTAAAACTTCAATGTAGTGAACTATAAAAACAATGTGAATCAAGTAAAAAAGGAAAAATTCAACAAGTTTTTACTCAGTCGAATCCAAAGAGGTGAGAAGAGGTGCAAGTTAAAGTTATCAATCAGCTGTAAAAGATCGAACTGGAATTTCAAATTGTAAACAAGAAGTAGGCAACTCCTATTATTACAAGTTATAAAGTGGCTCAAAGAAAGAACAGGAAGAAGTAATATACCTAGTGGCTCAAGAATAAAAATAATAATTTGTTTCTTTGGGCCACCCTAATTAACATATACTTTTCTTTCATATACATGTTGAATTTGCAATTCTGAGTTCATATTCGTGATCACCAATTTTTCATGATTCTATTCATTTCTTGTAAACCTCGATTTCTGGGCGATATATTTAGATTAGAAAAAAATGAGGTATGCTGTACACTGAAAGAAATGGGCTTATTAAACTGTTTATCTGGAATAATGTGTATAGCGCATATTAAAACTTTTATAACCAATATACAACTTTTATTAAAAAAAAGCAATCATCTCCATACTCAGCGCTTAATACACCTTATGCATCTATGAAATAAAGGTTATAATGAATTACTTATACATTATTAGGTGTTATAGACTTTATATTCCAGTTGTATAGTAGGGAAGATTTGTTGTATAAAGACCAGTATCCGAATTTGTATATAACAATTGTATTAACAGAATTATTCGTTCTTATACTGAATATGTTTCCGTTTTTAACGTGTAAAACGCATCTTATAATGGTTAAGTAATCGTCACCTCTCGGTGCATAATCGGTTATGATCGTTGTTAAGTTATATTTATAGTATTGTAATAATAATCATATGTCAGACCCGAGAGCGAAGTGCGCCGACTCAATAAGAAACCTGGCTATTCCAGCCGCTGATTTAGGGTTCGCCGCACGAGCTCATCCCTTCTAAAATTTCAGTAGCATGCTATGCATGAAGCAGAACGGTACTCAACTATCTTATACAGTCCACTTTTATTGTCCGTACGTGTTCAATCATTGTCAGAATAAACACACAAACCCACAACGTCTTTATTATCTTTACTCAAGAAGAGAAAATACAACAATCCTAAAATTTCCGACAGTCCGCTGTGCATCGACTTACACACGTCTAGTTTGACGAAAAGACAGTATATGCACATGTTTTGTGGGATACATGATCATATCGCGTTGTGTGAAATGGAAAATTATTATGTAAGTATCTAACTGTTTTATGGCTTGTAATTGTTTTGTTTTTTCAAATGTAAATCTTCTAAATCTTAAAAATTATTATATTGTAGGTCCTATTATAAATCGCTGATGTTAATATTTTACATAAGATGGAGGAACAGAAGGTTAACGGTGACAAAGAAGAGAATGGGTATAGTCAATCAACCAGAGGAAATCAAATTATATGGAACGAAGCTCAACATTTCTGGGGATGCTTCATTTTTAAAGTGAAAAAGTTATAGTGCAAATTCTCATGTAATACAAGAAAATACGGGTGCATCGTTGCTAAGAAAATAAACTGGACTGTTTTGGGAGCGATTTGTCATCATTTTTAATGCTTAAAAGTATGTTTTATGTATGTTTACATTAGAACCTTAGCTTGTAATTACAGTTATCTAATAAAATTTCTGAAAACTTAATGACATATGTTTTTAACTCATACATAGTATGAGTACAGTTTAATACATTTATTATTATAAAACTTATAACCAGTACTAGATGTTCTAATAACGATATGGAACACTTTAATAACAGTTATTGCTATTATTTCGTAAAGGGTATAAAAAACGTTGTATACTAGTTATACAATAATTTAATAAAGAATAAGGTTTATAGTCACTATACAACTGTGCTAGCAATACGCGTTTTATATCCAATATTCACCTGTTTAACTGTCACATATAGTATACAATGGTCTTATAATGGTATATAGAATTCTAATAAATAATAAAACACATTTCTTTCATTGTATGATTTCTAAAGGTGGATTTGGATTCCGCAAGCCCAAGTACATATAGATATGTTATATGACGTGTTAGCGCATAGTAGATTCATATTCAGCGCGTCAAAATACTATAGGATAGGTATACTAGTTTGGTTAAAACCATATGACACTTTTTTAGTGTGGCTGTGTTTTTGATTAATAGCTATTTACTAAATAGTATTGTGTTTGAACTATTACTGAAAATATTTCACATGTAGGCAAGTTATTTTTCAAATCTAAAATCTCGGATATTTGTCATATTCCACTATTCATTCTAAAATTTAAACTATTATGTAAATGAGCAAATATACTTATTAGTCAAAACCATATTTTTTATTTAATTTTTCAAACCATCAATTTAGATTATGTATTTGCAGCTAATTATAATGGGTCGGGTTCCAAGTTCATCCGAAATAAACTGTTTTGAATATGACCAACCAATCTCATTTCGCAAAGTTATAAAAAAAACTACAGATGCACAGATGCACCACAGCTTAAGCAATTTTTTCCAATGACAGCGTCGAGCTCTATTGCAATTTAATCTTGCATCAAGATCTAAAAAATGTCATAAAATCAAAGCGATACGAACATCAAAACACTTGGCATAACATTTGACGTAAAAATAAGTAAGATGAAATATACGTAAGTTGAAATTGTTATCCAAAAATAATAAATCATGAAACAGAAAGCGGTTTTAAAGAAGATGCTAGGTGATTCAATTCTATATTTGATGAAATATCTGAGAGTGTGATGTGTATTTCGTGTCGTTTATGTGTACTTTTACAGAGTGTCCTATAATTCGACCGCCAAACATCTACAGGCAAAAGAAACTTCAAATTACAGGTCAACTTTCACTCTTGGTGAAGATATAGCAGTTTGAAGATAACATTAGCCAAAAACGGGTACTGATACTTCAAGAACTGGTTCAGAAGATACATAAAATTATTGTTAATGGGTCATCAAGCTACTATATGTCTTCATGGAGAGTTGGAATTGATTATTGTTATTGATTATTGACAGTTAAATTAACTGTCATGCTGTAGGTATAAATTTCTTGAGTGTTTCTTTTGTGAATCTTAACAAGAGCATTAGAAATGAAAGGCGGATTGAGAAATTTGTTGTAAGAGTCCTTTACATTTTTTTCTGGATCTTTCATGGACTGTGCCTTCAGAGCGGACCTTTTTTTGTGTGATGACATTTTCCTTGAATATAGTGGCCCTCAGATTTTATAAGCCTTGCATATTTATTTTTTTATAAAGCAACTTGAGACTGCCTAAGTCTCGGACAAGTTATTAATACCGTTCATTTTACGTCCAGTCCAATTCCACGACAGCAATCTGCTGCAGTAAATTCCGTCATCTGAAAACGAATATCAATAATTATTTTTAGAGCTCTAGGAATTAATATTCATAAGAACAAGTTAGTTTAATTGACACTAAATTATTTAAGAGCTTGAGTAAGAGGAAGTAAAATATGTCTAACAGTCTGTGGTAAGTCTAGACAGTCTCAAGCCATGTTGAAAATGTAAATTTGAAGCAATAATTTTCCTTTAATTATTCTAATGTGACGATCCTACGAATATTAAATACTGATTTTTCACCACTTACTTCAGAATAAATGTCGTGTGTGACGTATTACAAAGAGAAATTATTCGGTTCCTGACTGTTAAATATTAATTGATTAATTTTAAATAGGGACAGGATTTCATAGGTTCATGACATGACGTTAAACACAGGGTCGGCCAAGTCACTGTGACAAAAAGTGAAATAATCATTACATGTGATAAAAGATGCATTTTGTGTGTAGAATATGAACAAACTTGTACTATTTATAAAATACAATAAATAATTAAAAATATATTATACATATTTACTAAAGCATCCGCTTCGTAAAATCAATATTTTCACATTTTAAAATTAACATCTGTTTGAAATACTTTTCTGTATTATTGATATTACAAGAGCTACAGAAATAGTAGATTGTTATGTTTGTTACTTTTGTGGAGAGCAAATTTTGTATTTGTGTACCCGAGCGGATGCAAAATTGCGAGACAAGAAAGACACTTTTAGTCCGAACAAAACATGCCATTTTTTCTCCAACCGAAATCCTACATTCAGTTTATTAATTTGCGCTTTGAATTTATTCAAACCAAATTTGGATAATAAAGCAAAGTAGCTAAGTAAGATATATCGATGTAGTCATGGATAATTTGTCAAACATTAGTTGCCATATTGCTAATTGAGTTCATTTGTGACTGTTTGTGGTTCAATTTGCTGAAAACGCTGTAAAATTGGAATCTAATGAAGATTTAGGTGTACCTGAGGAGATACTGGAGTGTGCGAAAGAGGTTTCTTTGAATTTTCTCCCAAAGAAATCTTGAGAAATTTATGAATGTGACTACCAACGTTTTATGGATTTGTGCAAAGAAAGAACATTAAGTTGTATTCAAAAGATGTGTTGATGGTGTATTTTTCAAACTTAGCAAATAAAATGAAGTCGTCAACGCTTTGGTCACAATTTTCAATGCTGCGAAAGTTGGATATAAAGAAGAGGATTGATATAAGCAAATATTCTTGCTTTCCCAAGAGACGAAATGAGGCATATGTACCATAAAAATTGTGAGTATTTACAAAGGAGCAAGTTAATTGCTTTTTGAATAGTGCACCTGCTACATTGACTACTCTCTTTTGAATAAAGAAAATATTGCTAAAAGAATACTGAAAATTGACAGTGGTAATGATAAACGATAAACCAGGCACCGTTGTCATTTCTGATTTCACAACATCTGAAAATAATATAACTAACTATTAATGAAAACCTGTTGGACTGCTTTGAGAATTGCTCCAAGAATGAGGGTAGCGGCAGTTTCAGTGGTTTATTTAATTTTAATACTTGTTCAAACTGTATATTTAATATCAATATGAATAAACAAAAAATTATTGTTAACATAATTGAATAAACTTTGATAAATTAAACTTGACTAACACTTTTAATGTAAGTATTAAAAGTGTCAACTTTAGCTGCTAGGATTAAAAGTGAATACTTAGCAACAAAAAACCAAAACCAAAGAATGGTATTTTAATACCATTTTTTTCTCAGTAAGAAAAATGTCAACCTTAGAGACTTCTAACAGTAAAAAGATGTCAGTTTTGTGGCGGTTGGAGGAAGAATCCTTCTTAGACAAACCATCTATAGGCCTATCGAAATAACTTAAAAATTTTTTAAATGTTAGCTAATGTAATTCGACTTAGATGTTTATAGCAATACTGTACAAAAATAAAATTTTGGGTCAAACAATGACGACTTTTTTTTGTAATTTTTTCCGTAAAATTGAATGGTGTAATCAGTTTTTGATTTTTTTTTTAATTTAAACAAATTACCAACAATTACTGAAAAATTCATTGTTGCAAGTCATTTTTTATTTTTTTGCATTTTTGACCATGTTTTTGAGCTGTGATTACAGATTTTTTTATTTAACCAAAAAGTATATGTCAAAACGAAATAATGATCACCGGCAGAACTTTATACGATGATTTTTCTAAATAGAATTTTTCTTTGAAAACAGTGTTTCAGACCGGAAAAAATAAATATCTCGGAAATTTCTTCATTTTTTTAAGTAAAAAAATTTGGAGTTATTTAAGACACAGAAAGGTATACTTTCACAAAGTTTCGTCAAAATTAAATTATTTTTGCGGAAATGGGAAAAAAATCAGAAAAAAACCTGTTTTTCGCATTTTTCTCGGAAATTTTGACGTTATCTTAAAAAGTGACCTCTACAAAAGTTGTACATTTTTGCATGATATACAACTTTTATATTGAATACGTTTTCGTTTGACGTCAACTTTCGCCAGAAATCCCGATGATACAATTTTTCACATCTTTTCAACCCACCAAATCAACCCTCCGCCACCCCTGCTCACGCATTTATTTTTTTTTAGTTTATTATAAGCCTTTTTACCATTTCCTCTTATAAAAACCCAGGTAACATTTTTTTTTCTCCAAGTGTAATTTAGTTGGACTACTAGTACATTATTTAATAAAAATTAGCAAATACAAAGGCCTGTTGTCAGTGTCAAAGATTAAATATTTGGTCAACTATTGACGAAAATAGTTTAAGCATAAATTAGTATTTAATGAAAAATAACCATCAAACTCATTCGTTGAATAACGAAATATTCAGTGAGGTTAATCGTCGAATAAAAAGTAGCAATATTTCGATAACCATTTAAAACTTTACGATCAATAAAACAATTATTTACATTCCTTGATAAAACCCGTTTATGTACATAACTAATCACAGTATTTTTATAACCCCTAGTATTATTGAATTCCTAGAACCCATTGAAACTTGACATGATGTAAGTTTTGTGTGGTTTGATAACATTTTTATGTACTCTCATCTGACATAAGTATAGTACATTTATTAAAAATGTAATATTCAAACTTTGTTTATAAATTGATTTATATTTTTTCCTCAAACTCCAGAAATAGATTAAATTTTATGATTTCTAATTTTAGTATTAAACAAATTTGTAACACTTTTAATATTAGCATCATAAATATAATGTACGAAGCAGTTTGTTGTTATATGTTAATGTGGAAAATACTTTTGGATTAGATATATTTAGCATGTTAATATTTGCTTTTTTAATAACAATTTGAGAATTAAGTAATTTCGTATATTAACAGCAGGACATTTTTAGTTAACTTAGCATGGGTCTTACAAAATTGTTTAGATATATTACACCCTTTTAATACCTAAATCTCGATTTTTAATGTTTTAATTTCAAAGCTGTCCCGAATGTCAGTAATGATAATACTAAAACTATGTTGTAGATTATAAGGGGAATTAGTATTGACATTTGCCTATTAATATTAATTTTATTCCAATGTAATTTAATAAGTGATGTAACAATTACGATTGAATAAATATTTGTTTATCCATTTTACCTGAAATGTTTTTCCAATTAATGTGTAAATCAAATTTGTTTCAATGATAATTTCAGGTTCGGGTCGTTGTGAATTCTAAACAATTTCACGTTTTTAACAATTTCTTAACTCGTAATCTACATAATAGACTTGAAATTTTACGTAATGGAGATTTTTTTTAAAACTTACTCATCTCAGAAACAAGTAAAATACTAAAATTCTGTATTGTATATTCAACTTCCTCAAATCTATGAAGTATAAAATATTTAGCTCTCAGAAGCTTTTCTATTTTGACCTCTGGACCTTATTAATTTTTCTAACAACAACTCAGCGACCGGTAGAAAAGAGAAAACTGAGCGGCAATTTATAGCGTTTAGGTATACAAAGCTACAGAGATAAGCTTGTTTGAATACAACCGTACCAAACCTGTTATTTTATTTGACAAATTCATATTTTAGACTTGGTGACATAATGTATTGAAATTATAATAAGACATTTGTTAAAATATGCGCACTTCTCATTTAAATTCAACAACCACGCTCCATAATACCTCCATATGTATTCAGTTGTTTTGTTTTTACATAAGGAAGTCTAACTGTCCAGTGGTACGGCCAGAAAAGGTTGCTACAGGATTATTTGCTAATTTTTTTAGAAATTATCTAGCATATTTTGGAGGTTTTACCGAAATCATTTGAAAAATTCAAAGCACATCAGTTTTACGATCTTTGGGATCGATAGAAATGCAAAAATAAGAAATATGAAAAACCAAATGTTTAGAGAAATGTTTTTTTTTAGTATATTCTTAATTTGATAAATCGTTAGACTTACGGAAAAATCGCCAAATCTGACAACACCGTCTAGGAAAAATTATGTTCTTGCTTTTATATACCCGGAATACTTTATCATTATTTTCAACGTCCGATATCTTCAATTTGAGACACGCTGTATATACAACATGTACTTAAGTACACGGCTGTATACATATAGGTAGCCTTGAAATTTTAGCGACTTTGCCACTGCTTGGGGACATATCGGTATGGTACACACATCCACGGTACCCGTCTACATTCTGCGCAGCAACATGACAATAGTTTTAGACAAAAAACTAAACACTTCTAATATGTATCGGACGTGAGATGAAAGATACGCAAATTTTATGAGGATGATGCAATAGCTCGGCGATTTTTTGCGACTATTATGTTTCGCTTGCGATTCAAGGTTACTCGCTTAATGACACTAGAAAAAAAATTATAAATATTTTGATGTTTGGAATTCGGGGGACTCGTGTCCCAACATTTTGTGGTTTGCTGGAAAACATGCTCGCAGGTTATAATTTGACGAGAGTTCAAGGACTGTGCAGGTGGGTGTGCAGTGATGAATTGTTTTAAAATGGCGCCTGAAAAGATCGTACATGACAGTTACCTTAAAAATACACCAAAAATGTATTACATTAATTTAAATTAAAACAATTTCAGTATCTCTTAAAATAAATGAACATAGGGTAAGTGTAAAATGAGCTTGAAACTGTATGTTGTGATATCCATACTAATTGTAAGTACATATAAGAATTATAGTGGCGAGGCATCCGTCTAAGACTATAGTAGCATTTTTGTAATGCAATGTTGCTTATAGGACCCAATGTAAAATAACAATGTAACGTTGGTTACAATAATAGAAAAATACAGAAATATTATGTTAATGTAATATTTACAAAGGATTTACCTCACAGTTAGCCATAAAGCTATAATAAAATCATGGAATATTACAATATAATTTACAGGACCTAAGGTAAAATTACACAATATATTTGTTAGAAAAAGTCATATGAAATTACAAAAGAAATTAAGGACCACTGTAATATTACAAAGGACTTACCTTGTAGCTAACCATAGGACTATACTAAAATCACTGAATATTACAAAGTAATTTACAGAATCTAAGGTAAAATGACACAACATAATATAGGTTACAAAAAGTCATATGAAATTACAGGGAAACTTATTAAGTATAACTGTAATATTACAACCTTATTAACAGGATCAAATGTAAAATTACATAATACTACTTTGTTTACAAACGGACATCTGAAAGTGCAAAGGAATTTGTATTAGTGTAAGCTTTATTGGTGAAAAAAGCCCTTAACCAAAATACTGAAGTTAAATTTATGTTTATTCGCGTGACATCGGACGGTATTTAGTACGAGAATTAGAGCGATGTGAACTTGCAATGTAACATTACAATGTAATTTACAAAACTCAACGTAAAATCACATAACATAGCGTTGGTTACAAATAGTACCGTGAAATTACAAGATGTTTAGAATCCCTCTACTATTACATCATTATTTACATGACCTAGTCACATTACATTACGCAGGATACAAATGGTCATGTAAAATTACAGAAAAATATAGTGTGAACTCAATTTCAAATGGTTATTAAGACCTCCAACACCGAAAATACAAAAATAAAGCCAGTAGTAGAACCACATAATATAACATTAGCTACAAATAGTTATGTAAAATTACAGAAAAATGTATCAGGATAAACTTGAAATCAAGTGTTGTCTTAGCCGTACGGCTGTAGTAAAATTGCAATATGTATATTAGAATTACAGGACTCGTAGCAAAATTCTATAATGTAATTTTCGTTACAGACATTTGAAATTAAAAAAATATGTACATTAAGAATCACTTCACGAGGGTCAGCTCAAGCCTTAACCATATAGCAGTTATAAAATCATTCAATCGATTACATGTAATTTATAGGATTCAATCTATAGTTGATCGTAAAACTAATATAATAGAATGTAATATTAAAATGTCATTTGCATTACTCAACGTAAAATCAAGGTGTCACCTAATTATCAAGTGAAATAACAGAAGAACTTACTACGAATCAATGTAATTAACATAACATTGTTATTTGCATGACACAATGTAAACCTATATAATATAGCGCTGGTTACACATAGACATGTGAAATTACAAAAACAGTGTAGACTCAATCTAAAGGGCGCCATATTTTTTAAATAGTGTTTTCCACAAAGACAAACAATTTTAAACATTTAATAAATGAATAATCTAAAGCTTATCAAATAATAGGAATGTTATGTCATGCTATCTGGGTATTTTCAAAAACGCCGCAGTAAAACAGGTGCAAAAAACGATCAAACCATCAATGTTTTAGGTACTGAAATCTACGAAAATACTAACTTTTTTATATATAACTGCACATGTAAATATTCTTATAACATGTACTTGCTTAGTCCTACATATGGAATTGTTTAGTTTTATTTATAAGTATGTGAGAATAATGCTTAAAATGTGGGATTAGGATAACAGCAAACGCATGTTTTACAAACGCTTTTTTTTTAGTTATTATTTTATTTGAGTAAATTTAAATAGTAACAATGAATAAACAGAACATCAAGGTTTTTATTTTTGTGCTTATTTTTGTTCTACACGTTTTCCTTTTCAATATTTCAGTACCTAAAAACGCCAGAAATTTGACTATTTCTCGGCCAGGGATATGGCCACCTTAAGTACAGAAGTTACATCACATGGGTTATATCTTGATACTTGATATAAAAATTACAGCGGTGAGGCAGAACATAACCTAATGTAATATTACAATGTAATTTACATTACTTAAAGTAAAATCAACGTAACGACAAAAGTCATGTGAAATTACAATGTGAGTGTAATAATATTTTTTATATATCTTAATTATACATATAGTGTTGCACTGGTCATACACATCATCAGGCGTGATTCCAAGGGGAGGGGGGAGGCGATGGATGCGAGCGCCCCCCTCCTCAAATGATCCGAAAAATTCTGTTTAAAAACGTCTCAGTTTTCTTGACTGCAAAACCTTTTGTTTAGTAAAATAAATGAATGCTAAAAAGCTTCTGTTTAAAAATATGTCTCTCAGTTTTCTTTCTTTTTTTTTAGACATCCACGCTTGGATCCGTCTCTGCACATTACATAGAAAAAAGTGTAGATTTGACTTCAAGCGGTTAGGATAACCACTAATGAAAAAACAGAAGTACCGAAATTACACTGCTTTTACAAACAGCATCTACCATTGTGTTTGTGTGCATTAAAGTGGCCAACCAATTATAATAACAGAAGCTCTCTCGGCTCCCGTTCTAAATATAAACCTTCTAGCGCGTTCAGTAGTCCATCAGATGTTCTCAAGGTTAAACTTTTAGTTGTTGATAGTGCAGAGAGATCTTCTCGCCCACAGGCTAGCTGAGTGGCTGCCTCGTTTGGTGGATTGACGCACTTGTCGATGTACAAAAATCATTACGACTCGTTATAATAATGGGTCAAATTGTAGTTAAGTAGAAGTCACCTTGAGCGGGCTCTGTAAGCGATACTCCGAGGATGAGAGTTGGGTTTCCTTTTATGTTTTGAATATTAAAATTAATGCTTTTTTTCTAAGCGGGACGAATATTTATGCTCTACACTGGTGACATACAGATGATATCGTTCCGAAAGATACACTGACAGAAGTAATGTGTTAATAAATTAAAGGTTGATTGAAATGTCAGATGACAAAATAAGAAGAGACAAAAAATATAGCTTTAAGCTGCTCTAGTACAGTGTTGGTCAACAAAGAACTGTGAGTATTTTTGCAAAATTTTACTGAAGGAATATGAAAGAATTTGTTATTTTGATTCATATTATTCTGGAGCTAACGTACGGTTAAATAGTTTACCGGGGAAGACCAAGGAGAACATTTATTTGCAAGAAAACTATCACCAGAACTTTGTCAAACGAAAATTATTAGTGTAAATATTGTCGTCGGTCTCTAAATTCTCAACTTTTCTTCTTCCTCTTCTTCTTCTTCTTCTTCATGAAGATGTAAGATATCAAGAGCTACGATTCTATATATTATACATACTTGAACTAGCTACAGGAAGAAATACAAGTTCTTTTATTCCAAGAAAATGTGGAAACTATTATTTGATTGAGATGATTTAAAAAATGTTGAACAATGTTATATAGAAATCAAAGAACTAAGAGAATTAAATCCTATTTATATCAGATCGGCTGACAAAGGATACGGGCACCAATCTTGATATTAAAGAGAATCAAGGAATTATTAAGCTTTCTTCTAATATAACGTAAGTATCAAACTTTAAATCAAAAACTCTTGTACAACTCTAGATTTCAGTGAAAACTAAATATCCAGGATTAAGCTAGACAATTATGACATTCTTGTTAAATCTCTTAAATATGCGAAAAAGGATTGCCTACGCTCTCAATTTAAAAAACAAAATACTCAACTTCATTTAGATCCTATAATGTATCTTGCCAACAAACATATCACGAAAAAATTTACGTAATACTGATTTCTCATCAATTAAACTTTATTTAAGTTAATAAATATTGTGTCGTCACTTATAATTCTATGTTCTTCTTTCAGTGTTCTTTATTTTCTTTTATAATTGAAATCAAGTTTTTAACACGATGCGTATTATTTCTATTTTGTTGCAAGCGTAGACATGTTTGCTATTGTTATTTTATTACAAGGAATAATAATATCGCACATCATTTTTGTACCTACCCATTAATTAATACAAACCTATTTGATATTATATTGAAAATTTACAGTCGATGACGAAATTAATTACAGTTTTTTCAGTGTTATACAGGGGGATTCCCAAGCGCTGGCCAAATATGAAACCTCGTATTCTTTGGTGAAATTTAAAGGGATTATTTCGTATAAAGTTTTTTACTTAGGACGCTTCGTTAAAAAGATACACGGTGTTAAACTTAAAAAAATGTTTTGGATTTTTTTTAATTAAAGTAATAACTAGTAAGTGAAATAATTTGAAATTGGGCACATGTATTTATGTAAACATTGTCCAAAATCAGAGGCCTTTTCATAAAATTTAGATGCTGCAGTGGCGGAGATACAGGATATCGGTAGCATATTTTTCTAAATAAAATAGTACGCCACTGATTCACTGTACCAATCATATCGGATTCGTGTTTTTCGAAAAAAAGCCTGATTTTCAAATAAAACTTAAAAAACGAACTGAAAACACTTCTAAAGTATGCCACCGATTCAAATTATTTCACTAACTTGTTTTTAAATTATTTAAAACCATTAGAAACATTTTTTTACACCCTGTATCTTTTTAACGAAGCGTCCTAGATAAAAACTTTACAAGGAAAGACTCCCCTTAAAATTCACCAAAGAATACGAGGTTTCTTTATTGGTCATGATTCGTGAATCACCCTGTATAATATACATATATCGTTAAAACTAGTTCTTCAATAAGTTTGTAGCACAAAAAAGTTCGTATCGTGATGCCAGAATTATTGTATTAAATTGTATAGTTTTTAAAATTAAATAAAACATTGGCAAAATTTTAAGAGCCATTTGTAATGATGTGATTTTTATTCTCTAGTTTTCATTATATCTACCCATATTATTTATTTTTCAATAAATTATTATTCTGAAATTAAAAGTATCACAATTATAAATTATTTCCGTAAAAAGACAGCTCCGTAACCTATTTGCTTAATTATTTTTTAAGGGATAGTTAATTTACAGATGGTAATAATAGAACAAGCGTATTCCTTTAAATTTCCGTACCAGAATCTCTATTTGTCGAGCTCTACTTGTAGGTAAAAATGAATTAATATGGAGATAAAACAAACCGGTCTCAGAACAGCTAAGCCTGCCATATGGGCTTAGTGCTCGATGAAAGTTAATTCTTTTGAAACAAACCACGTGGGACGACTTTTTATGTTGTACATACACACAAATTATCATCAGAAAGTATAGTAATACAAACATCTTAATAAAGCTCTTTTCCATCTATTTCAATATAACGAGAGACTAAATAATTTTGTCACACATGTAAATGAATACTCACACTGGAAAAAATTGCAAATCTATTCCCAAACATTTTTATTCACTTATCAAATTTAAAAAGTTCCTACTGTGCCTGGTGGATATTAGATGTGTGCATATGTTTTAAACAGCAATATACAGGGTGTAGTTTACTGCATTGAACATATAATTAACGGTACAAAAAAAAATAAGTAAAAAAGAAAAGTCAAAGTCAAAGAACTAACAATAAGTTTTGTTTTAAAGTTGGTAAAACTTTTACCAAAACGTTCCAATTGATGAACCAGATTTATGGTGATCATTGTTTATGCCGTGGCAGAGTTCATCAGTGGTATACGCGCTTTAAAAATGGTCGTGAGGAAATAAATTATGAGCAACCAAAAAAAATCCGTGACCACCGCCGATTCTATCAAAAGATCAGCCAAAATCTTCATTGAAATTCATATTATTGGAATTGAGCATCTCAGAAATCATCAATTTATCGCATTTTGGCCGAACATTTGAGCTTCCGAAAAGTGTGCGCACATGTTAACTGACAACCAAAAATTGCTCAGAATTCAACATTTGAAGACATCATCAAGGAAGGCCCAAAAGGATAAAAACTTCCTCTACAACATTGTAACTCGCGATGAAACGTGGTGTTTTCAATATAATCTAGAAACCAAGCGCTAACGTGCCGAGTGGAAGGCGCCAGATGAGCCAAAATCCAAAAAATCTCGTTTGGAGAAGTCAAAAGTGAAGACAATGTTGATTTGCATTTACTATTCCAAAGGCATTGTCCACAAAGAGTTTGTTCCACCGGTCAAATTGTTAATAAACAATTTGGTGCATCGTATTCGGTCTGAATATCGCTTAAAAGGAAGTGCGTTTGTTGCACCATAATGTCGTCGGAAGGCCACTATTCTGAATAAAATAAATCGGTTTTCCCAAAAAAACGTTTTGTTATTTTTATTTTTAAAAAGCCAGGGCTTAAATCTATTTAATTAAGATGATAAGTTGTATTGAGTCAAAATTATAGCAGTGGCAAAAACATTTTCGATTTTAGACAGTGTTTTATGTATCAGGTTATCATAATTCAGTTAAAAAACAAAGCTCCAAAATAGGCAAGGAAATATAGAGTTAGGACGCGACTTTTTGTTTTGGCAAGCTGAATTTATCACTGTAGATGCTAAATATTATGTACAATAACATATTAGTTTCCACAGTCATAAAAATGGGGGGGACGATTGTTTACAGGTTGGTTAATTATATCATTTTTACGTAAATTCACGTTTTTCGCTTACAACTTTTTTCCGTTCATTTCCACGAGAAAACGGTAAAATAGTTTTTTTTTTCATCTTCAAAAGACTTACAAAACTAGCCCTCGAGCGTTAAAAAATATTGATTAGATCAAAAGTTATAAACAGGCGAAGTTTATTTTTTTTTAATTAAACATTTATAAACAGCGTTATTATTACCAGAACGTTTTGACATCGCATCCTGTCATTCCTTATCACTATCTAGTAACTCACACGAAATCTGGAATCGGTCAGTTAAATAGTTTACAAGTTATGACCTTATTATAGATTAACTGATTATTATTAGTCTGGACGATCCCAAGCACCTTCCACAATCGCACTGATTTTTTTATGGTATATTTCATAATAATACATTGAAATCTGTAATTTTTTTTAAATTTCAAATTTGCAACCTGGAAACTTTTTTATTTTTTAGCGTTAGTTGCAAAATGAAATATACGACGCATGCTCGTGATATAGTTATACATTATTACATATTCGGAAAGCTTATGAAAAGAGCTTTAGGTTAAAAAAAATATATATTAAATACTATATTATTTTCAAGTGAATTTCGCTTTTTTAACGGCAGGACTATGAATATTATCGTCATTTTCTACGGACTCGCTGTTCCTCCACCCTTTCGCCGCGCCACGGCTCGACCCACTGACTTTTGATAATATTTCTTATGTACTTAACATACTTCCGCACACAATATAAGTTCAAAACTGGTATGGGATTGTTTACAAATGCTGACTGAACTGGCCACCAACAATACAGTCAGACTGTGTTGGGTGTCAGGGCACAAAGGCCTTTGTGGAAATGAGAAAGCGGATGAACTTGCTAGGAAGGGATCTGAGACAGTGTTCATTGGCCCGGAGCCCTTCTGTGGCACATCTCCCAGTGTGGTCAGGCAGGCTCTGGGCAAATGGACTGAGACAGAACACAGGAAATACTGGACTTTAAGGCCAGCACATAGCCATTCTAAGGAGCTCAGGGAGTATCCTTCGGAGGAAAGAGCGAATGATTTACTAACCTTGAACAGAATCCGGCTCAGGAGAGTGACAGGACTCATAACGGGACACTGTCACTTTAGGAAACATCTACATAAGCTAAAGCTTGTAGACAGTCCGGTTTGCCGAGGATGTGAATCGGAGGATGAAACTTTTCTGCATATCCAGGGCGAGTGCCCGGGATTTGCACGTAGCAGAATGGTGCTCCTTGGGAGACTCAATTTGGAACCCAAGGAACTGAGAGAAATGTCAGCAAGGAAGCTTTTGGACTTTGTAAAAAGGACAAATCTACATACTGAATAGGACTAGTAGTGGGACGCACAATAGGCCTAATCAGGCCGCGGTGCTATGGGACTTATTAGGACCAACCACTAGAAGAAGAAGAACATACTTCCACAAATAAAATATTTTTATCTGGGAAAGTACTCGGGTTGCCAGTTATGACAGTATTTTTTTTTGGCGCTACCAACCTAATTTGTTTAAGAATAGGCCGTCAACTTGACAGTCTGTAACTCTGTTGTTTTTCAACGAATCTTGACCATTTTATTTTAACTTAAAGCTCTTTTCATAAGCTTTCCAAATATGTAATAATAATCACGCGCATGCGTCGTACATTTCATTTTGCAACAAAGGCTAAAAAATAAAAAAATTTCCAGGTTGCAAATTTGAAATAAAAAAAGACAGATTTCAATGTATTATTATGAAATCTACCATAAAAAAAATCAGTGCGATTGTGGAAGATGCTCGGGATCGTCCAGACTAATTAGTTAATTTGTTTATAAGGCCATAACTTGTAAACTATTCAACTTACCGATTCCAGATTTCGTGTGAGTTATTAGACAGTGATAGGGAATGAGAGGATGCGTTGCCAAAACGTTCTGGTAATAATAACGCAGTTTATAAATGTTTAATTCAAAAGTCATAAATAAACTTTTTCTGTTTATAACTTTTGATCTAATCAATATTTTTTTACGCTCGAGGGCTAGTTTTGTAGGTTTTTTGAAGAGGAAAAAAAAGTACTGCGAAAAACGTGAATTTACGTAAAAATTATACAATTAACCAGCCTGTAAACAATCCTCCACACATTTTTATGACTGTGGAAACTAATATGTTAATATACATAATATTTAGCATCTATAGTGGTAAATTCAGCTTGCCGAAACAAAAAGTCGCGAAATGGTCATTTCCCAGCTCTTTTTCCTGGCCTAAAGTTCTGTTTTGCTTTAATACGAAAATCAATGGAGTTATGAAGTTGCATTCGAATTCTATAAATAAACGACACGTGACAGCCCTCCGATATTACGGGAGTAATCAAAATTGAGTAAATACTCATAACCTACATTTCCCATCAAAGTAACTTTTGCCAATAAAGATTTATAAGGGACTTTGGAGACAGGAACTCCTACAATGTATAATTCAGCCTTACGAACGAACCTATATTGACTCGGAAAGGTATTCGCTTATTGAAAAAGCGGTCCCGGCCGGATTTTTTACCCGGGTATTTGAAAGGGAGATGAAGGATCCGGGATCCTACGGCTTACACCATATTAGTTTCCGAAGTTGAGAGCGGGATTTGGGGGTGGAATTCAGGTAATACGTGAGTTAATTTAGGGGTTGAGCCGATTATTGTTAATCAGTTGAGAAAGCCCGAGGGCTGTTTCGAACGCTCCCGCCCCAGATTGGAGTTAATTATATGTGTCTCGAAAAATGCCGAGGAATATGGCCCTGGTATGTTCTCAAACGTATTAACGTAATTAAGTTAGGTAACGATATAAATACGGTTGTAATTAATGATTAAGCCACATTCAGTAGTTGTAAGGGTTGCTGTGCCGTGTTCTAAGTATCTGATCACCAACAGTTACAATGCACTTCTAAGCCTTACCTGGAAATCTTTGCCCGGCCCTTGTTGTTCTCGGACTAGTACTCTGTGGGGGCTAACATGTTACTAAAACCCCTAGGACCCTGCCCAGATACAACAGTTGCGATTTTTTGAGACTTTCTACGGTGGCCTTTGTAACTGATCGCATTCAACACTTCCAACCGTTTCGTTGTTCTTTATTGTCGGCATTTTCAGTGACGACTCAGTAAAAAATTCGCCGCATTTGACTCGAATAACTTCCATTGTCTGAGATTCTATCTGTAGCGGCTTTAGAACAAACAACAAGAACCTAAATCAATATTAGGGCGGGTGTAGAAATTCTGATGGCGGATTCGCCCCCACGGAGCTTGGCCCGAGATCAAGGGCAAGTCAGAGGAAGTGCATTGTAAACCTGACAGCAACCTCGTACAGGGTGGTCACCCAAAAATAAAAACAAAAGTTGTAGAGATTCTTAATTTTCTTTTGGTACACATGCCACATAAACTGTTATGAATGTCGCATTTCCGAGATATAGGTCTAACTTATGTGGTTTAGATGGAACACTACATTATTAATACAAAAAGATATATTATACAGTGTGTCCAAGATAAGGATGGGATACCAGTAAGATCTAGGAAACGGTAAGAGATACGGGGTAGCTTAAATTAGAAAAGAGTGGTGTTTTTATTATACCTAACAAGGTGCCGTTTAGAAAGTTTTAAAATTCCAGGTAGTTCCGGAGATATCTGGAAAAACCCGAAAATTTTGCAAAATTGTTTTATATTCTTTCTGGCTTTATTTGAAAACGAATTTTAAAATAAATTGCATATTTACATTGCCCATTGCGCTCTGTCCAATGGCGTCATCATTTTTACAATCCGACGTTTCATCTTCGAGGGGCCATCATCAGATTAATTTTTTTAAATACATCATTGCTATTTTTATGACGAAATCTAGTCATTTTTAATTCTGAATTAGATGATATTACTATTGTAATCGCTTGAAAAGGTTTTTAGTTTGTTTTAGCTATCATTTAAAATTTTTCCAGAGTACGGCTCTGAACGCTTTCAAATCATCTCTTGGAGGAAGTCATAACAGTATAAAAGTCAATACAGCACAAAACAACAATTTTTTTAGTCAATTATTTAAAAAAGTTGTACCTAATAAAAAAATAATACGAATTTATGAAATATTTTATTATTTCTAATTAGTATTGCTAATAGTAAAAAATTGTTGGATATTTTGTGCTGTATTGACTTTTATACTGTTATGACTTCCTCCAATAAATATTTTGAAAGCATTCAGAGCCGTACTCAGGAAAAATTTTAAATAATAGCTAAAACAAGCTAAAAACCTTTTTAAGCGATTAAAATAGTAATATCATCTAATTCAGAATTAAAAATTACTTTAGATTTTGTCATAAAACTAGCAGAGACGTATTTAAAAAAATTAACCTGATGATGGCCCCCCGAAGACGAAACGTCGGATTGCAAAAATGTTGACGCCATTGAATAGAGTGAAAAATGCGGCAATGTAAATATGCAATTTATTTTAAAATTTGTTTTCAAATAAAGCCAGAAAAAAAATTAAACGATTTTCAAAATTTCGGGTTTTTCCGGATATCTCCTGAACCACCCGGAATTTTAAAACTTTCTAAATGGCATATTGTTAGGTGTAAGAAAATTATTTTCTAATTTGAGCCACCCCGTATCTCTTACCGTTTCCTATATCCTAATGCTACCCCATCCTTATCTTGGACACACTGTATATGAAAATTACTATCTTTACCTGTTTTCAAGATTACGTTTTTGTGATATATCTGCTTTTACGTAGCAGCTTTGGAAAAATATTGCAAATTACAAGAATTATTATGTTAAGAGGGCTCTATAGCAAATAGGCAACCAGCAATACATTTTTATAAATTTTATTACACAGTTTGTCTAAATATGAATTAATGTGCTTAAGATACTTTTATTTTTTACAATATCTACAATAGTTATTAAGAAAAGCTGATCTTAATAGAAAACTGTGGTCAGGTACTCAAATATTATTCATCTACCATTAAAAACAATCTTTAATAATTTTTGGTTATAAACATAGTTGGAGATAAACTAATAAATTATAAGTAATTTAATTTTGCAAATCATAAAACATTTATTGTATTGAATTCATTGGTTTGTCAGTGCATCCTAGATTTAATGTCGATCTTTAGACGTAAAATCAATGCTAATACAGAGAAGAATTTGTAAAATAACAAAATCCGTTTTTTAATGGTAGTTGGATAATATTGAATATCTGACCGTAGTTTTCTATTGGGATCAACTTTTCTTAATAACAGTTGTCGATATTATAAAAAATAAATGTAGTTACTTTACCCTTGAGCAATATTTATATCTTTCAGCAAACTTTGTAAACGACTACAAAAAATTGAAATCTGATTACTTCATTTTGGGTTTTAGGCAATGCAGAACTTTTTATTAAGAATAACTTTTTTCATAAAACCAATAATAAAAAAGTATCCAATATGGATACCGCCGACTTAATTGGACACACTGTATATACATTAATACCAAATATTTTAAGATAGTAAGTAAATGTTTACTGTGATATTGATTTGTCCACTTTGGACAAAGATAAAGACAATATTTCAATTTCT
Organism: Anoplophora glabripennis; assembly: GCF_000390285.2. Lineage (NCBI taxonomy): Eukaryota > Metazoa > Arthropoda > Insecta > Coleoptera > Cerambycidae > Anoplophora > Anoplophora glabripennis. The sequence goes on along the minus strand of NW_019416467.1, from coordinate 171,064 downwards.
CAAACAATTCACAAAATGCAGAAATATCTTTATGTCGGCTAAATTATTATATTTTGATTATGTAGCTATATTTAGTTCTCAATGAAATTCTCTATAGATTGTATTATATTCATGCGATTTAAAACACATATGATGTTTTAAATTTTTGATTTAATTCTTAGATACGTTACCATTTAGTTTAATTTATCGTATAAGTACTAATTAATAATTTAAAACTCTATGATCGAAAATTTTCGAGCTTACGTCACCCAAAATCGAAATTCGAAAGGAAAACTGACTTACTGAAATCGATAGTTTACAGTAGGGTTCCTCGTAAAAAGTGGCGCAAAGGACCCTCACCTGCCCGTCCAGTATCATTAATTGTTCATAGATCCAATATAGCGTTTGCGGGGGTCCAATATATTATCGAAATTGCTACTTTGGGACAAGTCATTTTCCTCCACTCGCATGTATCCACGTAGGTCAACAGCTTCTGAGGGCTGATCAGAACAATACTGCGATGCATTGACTAAAACATTGTTTAAGGAAGTAGCTTATTTGAAAAACGTAGATACATCAGTAATAAAGATGAAGTGAAACATATTTAAATTGAGATCGTTATTTTTTGAAAAATTACCCACTCAAGAAACAATTTCTACTACTTTTGGGACGCAATATATACATATTTTAATTGAAATGCATTTATCATGTCTATTTATCTATTGCACGTGCTTTCAGTTGGTTAAGAGGTCATCTCCCATATGTGGAGGCGACACACCCAAATATGAAATCTAAATGAAAGTCTAAATAATAAATAATAAGCAGTTTTTGAATGCTACTATTTGTATTTCGTTGTCGAGCATAATAGTGAAACTTTTGATTTGTTATTTACAATGGTGTTGTCAAGGATACAGGTTACTTAACGGATATATTTCGGAAAAAATGTATTCAAATTGTTAACAAAAGAGCGGGTAATAATGCTTGAATTCGCGCTCCTCTTTGGTGTATCTGTTTCTGCTTCAGAAAATGTACGCAAAAAATAAAGTCGGCTTCTAGACTTGAACGTTTCACAGTAAAAAAGGGAAAGCTTAATTTCACAGTAAATGTTTCTTTTCCTAATTTCTCGACGAAAATCCATTAACACTGAGTAGCGATAGGTATAACAGTCCTTTTAATTCAATATAAAATTGTTTAATTTTCCTTCTTACTAGTTTCGGCTTTATACCATCTTCAGGGAAAAAGAAAAATGGCAATCTTGGGAATATAAATTTTTTCGTAAACTATTAATAACATAATTTGTTCAAATATAATTAGTACCTATACAGGGTGTTCTTAAAAAGTCCGTTAGGAAACTCCGGGAGGTGATTCTATGGTTTAAAATAATAGCAGTATGTAATGAAATTTTTTTTCGAATTGTCAATTGTTTGCAAGTTCATTCTTTTCATTTGTCTATTTAAATAACTTATTCAAATCAAGTTTGAATAGTCTCTCATTTGACACATCCACTAAGTTGATGAAGCTCTATTGGACCAATCAGAAAAATGTTTCATTATGCGCCGCTAGAGGACACTTTCCCTAGATCTCAAAATTTGTTTTGTTTATAACTTTTTTCTCTTGCTAGACATCACAGAAATTTATACATTATTGAAAAGAAAAATAATATTAGTACTCTTAATTCAAGCCGATAAATATAACCGTTTAACAGGAAATCGCTATTAAAGTGTTATTAAACATCAAATTTTTGATAATTCTTTCTGCAATTAATCAAATAAAAAAAAATAACTTTGACACGCTATAACTTATAAAAAATTCGAAACAAAATTTCACTACATACTGCTATTATTTCAATCCGTAGAATCACCTCCCGGAGTTTCCTGACAGACTTTCAGAACACCCTGTAGAGTACATATAATTATGCAAATATAGTCGGTATATCAGTATATTATAAAAAAAAGTAAGTGCTTAAATCTTCGTAACAAATTGATGACAAACAATGGGTTGATTGTCATATTTGGCAGAACATAAAATTGATAAAATTAAAGTGTAGACTGAAAAGAGAAATATCGAAGTTATCTATTTCTTAATAGACTGAAGAGGCATTTTAATTGTTTTATTTATTTTTAATATATCTGTCTTGTCTGCAGTCAAGGGGCCAAAACCTCTTCACATCTATGATGATCCAGTTGAATTACTATTAATTAGAGTCTGTACGTAAAAAAATTATTAGTACACTTTGTGATGGTGAAGGATAGGTATGTTGAATGATAATATCAAAAAACTAACTCGAAAGAAGTGACAAAATTACGGGTTTTTTCACTTTTTTTTACTGCTCATGAAAATCTAGACGACGCGACGTATCGGAAAATTTATTTTTATTAAGTTAAATATTTTAAGTTATTTTATTAAATTGCCTACAATTTAAGGTACCTAAAGTCATATTTCACCAGTTTGTTAACTGCAAATATAGGTCGAACACAGAAAAATAAATCAATTTTCCAAAATTACACATTATTGCAAAAAGCGATGGATGTCGATGAAATTTATGGAAAAAACGGCCAATCCAATATTTTAAAATATAAATCAAATCCATCAGATTAACGAGAATTTTTATTTTTTATTATGTACATTTTATAGAACAGTAAGTAAAAATAATTAATTAGAAACATTGTAATTAGTAACGGATGCCTATCCATATATCAATATTGGTTAATATTTAATGAATTATGTAAAAAATATTAATGTCAAAACAATATCACTTCGTTGATTTAAAAAAGGTAACTACTGGCAACACTGATACAACTTCGGTCAAGATACTGTCCTGTGGCGATATATACAACGATTTAAGTGCAGTTTATAAAAATAATTATAACTGGACTGTTTATTATTTGATTAAATAAAATTTCATATTAGTAGTTTGGGAAATACGTAGGTACTATTAAAACAAAAATCTGCCCCCCCCCCCACTTAAAGTTACATTTATATAGAACAGTCATAGAAATTTGCTTATCCTGTAATTTCCTTACACAAATTAAATTCATTTAAATTCGTGTAAAATTTTTCTCTGTCGAATTTCTTCCTACTGTGTAAAAAGCAGCACAAAAAAAGAATTTTCATAAAAGTCTCTAAGACTTTTGTTTGTGGTTAGCGTATATTGAAATCTCATATTAAAGGATCAGGTCTTTTTTTATTCAATCGACCCTTGTCTTCTCTTTATGCCAAAGAAATATTACAAGATCTAAAAATAATTCGTAATCCAACAAATTCCCTCTGTCTTTTCTCCCGCCTCCCTTGCATTCCTCTCTTTCAACAGCCTTTGAAAAAATACTTGGCAGAGCGTCTGAAATTTTTTGGGGCGGCGTTGTTTCGAGGTATTTGCGATATCTGCATGCCTATCTACAAGAATTCCTTCTATTAAATTTTCCCATTAGCAAACGCAAAATGATGAGATCTTTGTTCATTCTAAATATAACCGAGAATGGAAGTAAAATAAAACGAGGTCAGATTTATTTATTTTAATACTATTTATTCATTAGTCAGGCAGATTTTTAGAAAAAAAAACTTACAAAATAATAATATACCGTCCCCTCTACCGTATAAATTTCAACTTCAATGATAATTTTTGTGTTAATATTAGTGCTATAAGGTTGTCTCTATACATGAAATTATTATAGAAAATATTATGTTAACATAAAACAACTAGTTTCGTGACATTTATTTTGTCATATCTTCAGGCTATACAAAGAACACATTCCTATGAATTCCTCTAAATAATGTTATAGTGGAAGGATTAATAATGTGTTCACAGAAAAAATTCTAAATTAGAAGCTTTTATACATTCGCGTCATGTTTTAATATGTTGTCAATGAGGCAGTGTCAACAATAACCAAGGAATTTTAACAAAGTCTTTTCCAAAATATTATAAGAAAAGCGAAAAACGCTATGTACAAGAATTGAATGATATAATTTAATTCTACGGTTTACTAAAATTTTAATGGTAAATAAATTTACGAAAATTTTTTTCAACAATCTTACCATTGGCCTCATTTTGATTTGATCGGGCTCTCGATAAAGACAAACAATTCCAAAACGCTGATAAGATGAAGTCACGCCACTACCATTTGTTCCATAATTGTATTCTTCTAGTCGCTTACACAGCCAACTTATTATTTTTTACGAGCCTTGAATATAAAAACGGTGTAGCGCCTGAATAAATTAATACATTATTTCGGTGTTATACTGATTAAAGTAACTTTATAATGCAATGTAAACAATTCACAGTGCAATAAATAATATCCAGTAGTAGTTTGTGAATGTTTACTTCCCAGATTTTTCTAAATTGTGTTGCCCAATAATATGTCATCACATAATTATAGTATGGTATTAATTGTAAGCACAAAGTGTTCTTCACTGGTATTCCAAGAGAATTATAAGCTCAAAACCTTCAAGATATGGCTGTTGTTTGACGTATATTAGATATTAGCAAAAATCGGTCGAAAATAATATAAACAATGAAAATATAAATTTGCGATAAGAAAAAATGTTGAGCTATTTGCAGGAAAAATTAAAAACTGAAAAATACTCAAAAATTACGTGTTTTTTCTCACATTTTCCAATATAACTTTTTAAATATGTGGTTTACAGAATTATGAAATTTGCTACAAGATAGAACTGTTTTGATACTCGTACATATCATATTTTTGTTGGTGGATAGCCAAACAGCGTAAGAAAACGATGAAAATCGAGGTAACAAAATCTCAAAACGCGGTCCAAATCGGTCTGATAGCTTTGGCATGAGACAATTTATTACTAAATTTTAGTACGTAATTTTTTTGCGTCAATGCTCCCAGCAAAGTTAAGCGTTTTAATTGGCACTGATTTTTTTACACATACTTTGACTCCTTAACTATCATATTTATAATACCAACTTTCTTTTTTTTTAATAATTTTTTGGAGGGATTTCAAAAGTTCGAAAATTTTTTACTTATAAATAAATACTTTCGTGAAGCGATTTTGCGGTTTTACCACAGTTCTCGGAAAGATGCTTAACTTGAAAATAACAACGTTCAAATCGGTAGTATAAGTTCCGAGATATCTAGTTTCAAAACTATGCATAATGTAACAACAACAAAAAATGAATTTGGTAGGTCTTTTCAAGAACTTTCCGTGTGTGTTTTTATAAATATTATCGCACGTGTGCTTTTTATATGTAAATTCAAGCCGACTATTTGAGCCGCAAAACCGGTAGAGGGGATGAATTATAGAAATTGAAATCGCGCGTTCAAAAAGAACGCGCGCACTTCTGCATTCAATATCTCGGCTTCTATGGCTGTCATTTTAATGATTTTTTTAATCGATATAGCAAAATGAAAGGAATTCAATTATCAAGATTTAATTAAAATATTATAAAGCCCTTTTTGCCTTATCACGACTATTTAAAATTTCACACATTTCATTGTTGTTATTATGATCATGTAAATAATAATATCAATGGTGGACATAGTCCACTGTTAATAGGTATTAGTTTTAATAATTAAGTGGTAATAATGTTTAAAACCTAGAAATTTGTATTTAATATGTATTTATTGTAAGCAATATGCATATAATATATATCTGCCACACATCTGTTATTCTAAATATCGTTCCTACTTTTATATTTAAACAGACTTTATCAGAAAAATTATTTAAAACCTTATACATGCGTTCTCTGGTAAAGATTTTTGATTTTTTTCACTTTATATCCAATAGGTTTCCTCTTAAGAAAAACATTAACGTAGCATGTTTTAAAATATTAACAGCTTTATGCAAAAATATTGTGGCTTTGAGCATCGACTAGGGTTACTTTTTCTGTGATATTTTCAAAATTTTTCTTGTTACACCAGGCTGCAAATAGCTTGAAGATTTTCTCATATTTCTCTTTGGACTTCTCGGGAGACCTTCTCGGGAATTCTGGACTTCTGGACACTAAAACTCATATATCATGAACGTTTTCAATAACATATCAAGAAAACAAGACAGTTAATAATTTGGAATTACAGTACGACCAAAACAGGCAAAGTCACCTCAGTTATTCTTGGCAATGCGAGATGAGAAGGTCACGAACTTGACAATGAGTAGAAATACCATAAGAAATTGGCCCAGTAAAATTGCAGTGCTTAAAATTGCCGGATTTCTCAACTTATACCGGCAACGCATGCCGAAGGAGTCACTGTCACTATTCTGGCAAACCAAGGAATATATATTTCAGGCCTTAAAAGTCACGGTGGGTGGCGTTGGTCCTCTGTAGCTGAGGGATGTATCGAAGACTCTGTGGAAAATAAAAAACAATTTTCAAACAAGATTTTACTTAGAAATTATTAAGACAATTTTCATACAAGATTTTACTTAGAAATTATTGAGGAAATTTCACGGTGGCAGAAAGTGATATCGTATCCCAGTGTTATTACAAAATGTGCAGCAACTATAGCATTATCAGAAAAGAACGTTTCTATTGCTGAAATAAATTTTAATATTTCTTCAAATTGTAATTTTAATTTTGTCTGTAATAAAAATTGTTAATGTTCTCGTAATCAAACAAATTTAGTAAAAGTGTCAAATAACCTGAGCGTGCAAAAAATTTATTTTCGTACTATTATTTAAATAACACATTAATTAATTTTTGCCTGTTCTGTATCTAATTTATTGAAACTACGAGTTTTTTTCAGTTTACGAACCACTAGTTTTCTTTATTAATTGTTTTCTAATGTTCGTTCGTAATATACGATACTTTTATTCAAATCAGTACAAGGCGAGAAATACTAATCTTCCAGTTGCGTCATTACGGCATCTAAATAGAAATATTTGACACAAAAATTTGAAATTAAAATCGAAATTTTATCATTGACGTAGGTACTGTAACAAAGTAAATCGGGAAAAAGGAAATTTGCATCGTGTTTATCGGGATGTCAAGTCATCCTTCTTATGTGGAAGTGATATACGATTTGCTTGGTTATTTTGCCGTACCCTGAATACATATAGCTGTCTTAAGCAAATAGGCAGCTCTGTGTATGTTGAATTTTATAAATTGGCCAGTTGTAACGGATTTAGATATTACTTAGTTGTCTAAAGATGAGAATTATGCTTGTAACAAATTAGGTACACTCCGAAGAACATGAATCCACGTAGAACTAGATTTAGTGGTGTAGTAAAACTTCAAGTGAATTTTGATATCGGGCTATGTTTAAGTCAGGAGCAGAAACTAGCATGTTACCCTTTTTATTTGCAGAGGCTATAGAATGCCTAACTGATTTGAAATTGATGGTCATATCGACACACTGTATTGTAGAAAACAATCACTCATTGGTATAAGTACAACTTAAATTGTATGTCTGAAACTATTACGGTAGGACTGAGTAATTTGACTTAAATCTAAGTTTCTATCCAGTCAGTGACTGTGCTCTATTCTGAGCATATAACAACAATTAAAAGTCGGTTTTGTTTCTAATATGATTCAAATTTAATTATTATTGAGCAATTTTTACTTTGCAGTTTGAATCGATTAAATATTGAGTGAAAAAAATCCAACTCTTAAATGATTATTTAGGAGATAAAGGGAGATGAAATTATTTTGTTGCTATATTGGGTGTCCAACAAATTTAGGAGGTTTATACAATTTTTTCTTCGTGGTATTTATTAACTAACTATTCGGTATAACTCTTTTGTTTCTTATTAAATTTGGATAATTTATGGGTAAATTGTAGCTATTTTGAGGAACTTCATCGTAGTCTTCCTTTAAAAAAAATTTAAATCATTTTATTTATTTTTTCGTTTTAAGATTTTTATAAACTTTTAGGTGAAAAAGGTGTACTTACTTGTTTGTCACCGACAAAATGAACAGTTTTTGAGATAATTAAAAATAACATGCAATAAAAAAAGTGGGAAGATCTTAAAATCAGTTATAGAAATAAAAAAAGGTCTAGGTCTAGGTCTATAATTTTTTATACGGTCCAAAAAAGGCGATCGTGCTCTATCCCCCTCCTTGAAAGACCAGTGTTTTGAGAAAAAAAATAGTACTCTAATTTTTTTTGTAGAAAATAATATAGGAACACATTAGATTTAATAACAGTTATCCCTATAGTTAATTTCCAGTTTGACCGGAAATTAGTCTTGATTTTGATTTAACGTCGTATATTTTTCTCTAGTAGGTATAACTTTTAATTACCAATTCAGAAATATACAGGGTGTGCCATTTAACACTCCCGCTGCCAATATCTCCGAAATGAGGAAATTTATTTTAGTTTCTGAAACTAAAATAAATTTCTTCATTTCGGAGATACAGCGGGAGTGTTATATGGTACACCCTGTATAGCACGACATACATTTTGATACCTATTATAAGCCGAATAATCAATAATATGAAAAATTTTCACGTTTTACCGCAAGCAATAATTTCAGAATTATAAAAGTGTGCTCTGAAACACAATTTTTGTTTCCTGTAAAATGACACATATATTTTTGACCATATAAATTAATGTTCAAATTTGGGGGGACCGGGTGTCTTGGCCGGTGGATTTCGATCTGCCGCGGTAAGCATCACGGACGCAGGCTGGAATTTGGGTGGGTGACCTAAGGCAGGCTCGGGGACGTGGCTGTGGCAGCCTACCAGAGACCTGGGTCGCTCAACATTTTCTGCATGCGTGTGGTCCCCGATAAATGGTAATAAGAACAGAGCAAAGAAAATCTCTGTAACTCAAGACCATGCTATCATACATAACTGTACGAGACTTTGCCACCAAGCCACCTGTGTAGTAAATAGCATTGTTTTGAAGAAATGTACTAATAGTAATGAAGGAGAGTGTACAAGGGGCCTAATAAGGCCTAAGTGCCGCTGAGGAAAAACAATTCCACCACTCTCCGACATACACGTACATACATACATAATGTTCAATTTATTTTTTTTTGTATTTATTAGATTTTGCAGGTATATTTACATTCTACATTTTGACCTATCAACCTATTAAAATATTTTGATAATAAAGAAATAAATCCCAATAAGAAGAGTTATTATAGTTCATAAGAGTAGAATAAGAAGGTACCTATACAGGGTGTAAGAAGTTCGACTGTCATTGCTTCAGCATGAGATAGAATAATCATAAATAAACAAAACATTGTATATTACAGGGGCGTAAGATTAACAGTTTTCAAAATACAGCGAGTATTAATATCGGGGAGTTTCATCACAACGTGACAACAGCGCTTAACCAGCTGATGCACACCACGTGTACACGGAGAAAACTTGTCCTACGGAAAAAATGTAAACAACTATTAATGTGAAACATTTACTAAATTTCAAGACAATTGTTTTCCAGTTTTCAAATAAATAAAATAAAATGTATCGATTTTGTAGTACGAAGATAGTGTTGCACTTAAATTTTAGCTCGAATTTTAGTAATTATGAATCTCTTAAAGCAGGAACTTAACTTTCAATCAAATTGCGTATTTGAAAAATATGTAATTAAAGTACCTAAAGATTTACGTCGTCCAAATAATCATACATATTAAAAATAACAAAACAACAACAAAACAAACTACAAACATATGCTCAAAATGTCCACTACCATTTTTATTATACCAACTTACTAATAATACTTAATACCAATTTTTACTAAAGCTGTGTGGCTATTGTCAGTGCACTTTGTATGGTCTAAACGTCTTATGTGGAATTTACATTGACGAAAAGATTTTGAAAAGGCAAAACCATCTGTTTGACAACAAAACCCTCTGGCCACTCTACTTACATTATACACTACTAAACAGGTTTCTTTAAATATCCTCCGATTTACTGGAAATAAAATAAGGATAATCTTCACCACAACAAGTCTATATTTTGTTCCATTACAATATTTTAATAGCAAATAAGTAAGTACCAACAAAAACATAATTATATGTAACCCTGGATCTACCTATATTACACGAGAGGAAACATGCTAAATTTCCATTTGCAGATTGTTTGATGAAATTCTAAAGGATAGCACTTTACTCGTAAGATGAATGTATGTCAATTTTCTCTATCATTTCACATTCAAATTTTAAATATTTGAAACAAAAATAAAGTTGTCGCTTAAAATCGTTAAAATCGATACACTTACTTGCTAAGAAATATATTTTTTACAATACAAACATTTTCTGATCCCAGTTTCTCTGTCTTCCCTTTTTTAAACAGAAAAACTAACAACATAGATGTTCATCAGAATGCATTTGTAAAAGGCATATTTATTCTTAATTGTAGACTGATTGGAGTACTTCCAGCTCTTGTCAAAGTTTTATAACAAACTCTGTACACTTATTTATGTATCCTTTTTGGCTAAATTTAAAATTTAAGTCGACATGGTTTAACTCAACACGTTCTGTTTTAACAACTCTTATAGGTTTTCAAAAAGCATTTAATACATTTTGTCGCGTCGCGGCGCGACGTATTGTTAAATAAATTGGGTATATATGGCACTATTAATATTTATTGTAAAGTATAATAGTATACAGTTACTATTACAGACAGCCTCAATTCAAATCTAAGTCAGGTGTGCCTCAAGATTCCAACTTGGCACCGCTCTTATCTCTTTTTTTTTGTATTAACGATTTACCTAATCTATAAATGTTTGCTGTTCGCTGATGATCTTTAATTCTACAATATACAGGGTGATTCACAACTTATCCAAAAAAATTTGGGAATAGATGCGGCATGAGAAATGGAGTCAATATTGTAAAAAATTTTTTTGTAAAATCCTTATAGTTTCTGAGACAAATTATTGAAGTTATAGCACATTAAACCACTACATAGCTGGACAACTGTAGTCTCTACCGTCATTCGCAATACGCATGGAGAGCCGTGTGACTCCTAATACTGAAATCCGTCGTTGCGGTAGTTTTTACCTGTTATCTGTGTTATTTACATCAGTTTTTTAGTAGTTAGTGTCAAAAATGTCTTGCGTGTATAGCAACTCAGAGTTAATGGATATCGTTTTAATTTATGGTGAAGCAAGACAACATTTGTATTATGGTGAAGTATTTGTGTTATGGTGAAGCAAGATATCATTTGTGTTAGTTCGTAGAAAGTGAGTAAGACGGACCCAAATGTGTTTACACGTGAGTGGATAAAATTTTGAACAATTGCTGTTGCAGCATCGGGTATGTCAAATGATTTTATTATTTAAAAACACAAATGAATTTTATTGATAATTAATAAAGGCAAAAGCATTTGAATTTGCCGATATAAAATAGGTGCGATAAAATTCTATTTACATATTTCTTTCCTTGCGAAAGTTTTTGCCCGTTTTTATCACGCCGCCATACCGGTCGCATTATGCGAGGTCAGGTTTTACAGTGGACCAGTTTCCAGTGCCGTGCAGAATTGTATTTTTAAATCAATTTCGAACTGACCTTTTTGATTTTTTTTTACAAAATTGTATTTGTAAGGGTCCCCTGTACATCCAGAATTTTTTTTTTGGATAAGTTCTGAATCACCCTGTATGAAAGCGTACGATAAATTGCACATGCAGTAAATTGCCAGTGGTGTACCTTTACCTTATAAAATGAATAATAATAAATTTAGTGGTTGATTGATAGCAAATACTTAGGGACCATTATTTACAAGTAGGCTGTCCTAAAAACCGCAGATTGGAAAACTTATTTCGTTAGCTAATAAAACAACGGGTTTTATATTTTCTTAATTATTAGTTATACCAAAATTGGAATATGGCTCAATATTATAGCATTCCCAACCTACATTCGTGTACTGAAGATGTAGAAAAAGTTCAGAAACGGTTTTTAAGATTTTTCTGTTTTAGAAAGTGTAACAGGCTTCCCAATTAATTGTATTCGTACAAATTATCTGTATATAGAATTCAACATAAATATATCAGAAAATAGACGCATTATCGTCATTTAGTTGTTTGTATGCACAATATTGAACTTTCACATATCTGATGCGTATTTATTGTTGCTGATTTACTTATAAGCACTATACATATCCGACTAAGAGAACTTTTGCATTTACAGTAGGGTTTTGTTTGTTCTCTAATTCATTATAATTGCTTTTTTTTTTTATACCACTACTCTTATTGATTCTGTTGTTACAATTTATATACAGGGTGATTCAATCATAATGTCAATAATTTTAAGGAAGTATAGGGAAAAATGAGTAGAATAGGAATACGCCATTTAAAAAATTTAAAATGCATAATTTCTCTGAAAAAAAATATGTATTTTCAAATCATTATTTCAACCCCTTTTTGGACCACCCCTGACCGCTGACCCACAAAGTTTTATCGACCTACCGTAATATTCGGTTATTAACCTAGCTTTTAATATGTTTTTAATCCGCAGTGAAAGACAACGCATAAACAGTTTTCATCATATTTTATTAGTATTGAATATGACTTTTTAGTTTATGTTTAACTAATTATGCAGTTTGTAATACGTATACCTTATTGCGTAACTTATTGCTTTTCAAAGAACAGTATGTATTTGAAATGACAGTACGGTTAAAAAACACTCACTCATCCATCCACAGTACTTTGTTAATAAAGTTGGGATCCGCTGCACTTGATTTCGAAATTAATTGCAAAATTCAAGACGACTGGGGAAATCGGCTGTTTCGCTTCAACGTTCGAACGCTTTGTAGACCGCCGGCCGGCACGTTCTCTTTCGCGAAGTAGGTTGCCGAATTAACGGAAATTAAGGGGTAATTTGCTTATTTTTTAAAAGGTCGAGTAATTTTTTTTTTCGATTTTCTGTCTTTATTAGGTTTTCTGAATTCGTGGTTACCTATAATCTATTGTTCTTGTTATGTAATGTTTACGATTAAGTTTTCCTTTTGTTTTTTTTTGTGATGTGCTGTATTCAGTGTTGTAAAAACTATACCGTACATGCAAGTAGGCTCACACCCGATTGGAAATAAATAAATAAATAAATAAATATTGGTCTGATCCTTGACAAATGTTCATTTCTTCGAGTGTAGAGGCAACCTGCTTCGCCTAACGGTTTCCAGAGAGTTAAAGGGACACACAAAAGGCCCCCGAATTCGGCAAGTCGAGGGACGAGCTGTTCATATCCTCGCGCACCTGCTATCCCGAGATAAAGGGTCTCCAGTAATCCCCGCTAAGGTTCCAACCCTCTACTCTCGAGTCGGGAGGGCAGGTGGAGCATTGTGCTGGCTCACGGGGATTTGCCTAGCAACGGTGGGATGGACGAGGAACGTCGTCCTTGCCGATGGCAGGGCAGGGAAGCAAGGATCTCTGACGTGTTGCGCAATAAGGTGGTGTCGCTTACAATTTAGATCTGGTTGATATTTTGAGAAGTGAAAAGCGTGAAATATACACGGTGTGTAGGTAAATAAATACGGAGAAAATTAAAGAGATAATTCCTAGGTGAAAACTGAGAAAAGTTTTGTAGTATAACAACCCTAGGTTCGACAAAAAATAAGTAAACGTAGTTGTGGCCAAAAATATGTGTGATCGTCAAAGGACTACCTACGTTGTGTGTATCCATTTTTATTTGACCGGAAGACACTGGCTACTAACTTTGTAGAGGGGATGTATGGTTTAATTATATAAAACAAATTTACATTTATTTATTATTATTTATTTATTTACATACAATTCAAATTAAACATGTGACAAATAGAAAGAACAACAAAAACATTAACAACCATTAAACATAGAAGGAGAGTGCCAGGCTCACCTAGAGTTCCTGTGGGGAAAGAGCATGGCAGAGAAACCCACGATCGTTGCTCTTACCACCCAAATATAAATAACCAAAGGCATAAATTAAGACCCTTTGCTAATGATAAATAAGACCTGTCTCATTTAATGTGTCATTAAATGTCATCTGTTACCTCATATTAGTCATACACACTTCCAAGTAAAACTGAAGAGGTTTGGTGTTAGTTAGCCGGCAGGGCCGGAAGGTACTGGAGTCCCATACGGGAGGCAATCCAGCTATAGTTAAGATTTCGGAAGATCCTTCATAACACTGGAGTCCCATATGGGAGGCAATCGAGCTTAATCCAGATTCGTTCCGCACGGGCGAAAATGTTAGTAAACTCAACAAAGCTCGTATAGACGTATGACATAAAGTGAGCACAAGAAATCAAAGAACAACCTAATCATGATAAAACAAGTTAAATGTGAAACAAAGAGGTCGTTAATGCAATATCTGGGCAGTCACGACAATATACATATTTTAACATGTAAAAATAATGAGCAATCTATAATAATAATTGTAACAATTTTATCTTAGAAAAATATACGCCCCTGAGCGTAAGACAATGAAGGCTAAACATATACAGAATTATTATCATGAAACATCTAGGTTTTTCGAACAACGTTATCATGACAAAAACAAGTTAGATGTGAAACAAAGAAGTCGTTATTGTAATGTCTGGCAGTTACGACAATTATATATATATTTTAACATGAAATAAATAATGAGCAATCTTTAAGAATAATTATAACAATTTTACCTTAGAAAAATATATCCCCTTGAGCAATGGAAGCTAAACATACAAAGAATTATTATCATGAAACATCTATAACCATCACAATCATAAAATTACATAGAACAATTAACAACAAAGTACTTAAAGAATATTACCTGCTAACTCATACCGGTTAAACACTTAATTTTACACTACTTTGTCACACTGCCCGCCCATCGTCTTGCTACCTATCTGCACACTGTTCGCACTTCAACTGCCTATCTTCGACTATTTAGGCTTCCATCCAGGTTTTCCTACCTAAGTGCTTGTTTTTTGTGCTTCCTTCTACCAACCGTTAATATTACTTTTTCATTGTTATACAACACCCATGTAGCAGGTGACGTGGAAGTTGACAAGATAAGTACGGTTTTGCACAGTTTTTTATATACAAATAATCTCTCCACCTTAATCAAAAACAGAGAAGACATTGCGGACAATTCTTGATCTCATTTGCTTGCAAAGGGTAAAAGCACCCAACCAGCAAAACAGTTTTATAATTTTCAGGTTATACGACAATTATATTTTATTGTATTATTATTATTATTGCTATCGAAATGTAAAT
Source organism: Anoplophora glabripennis (assembly GCF_000390285.2). Classification (NCBI taxonomy): domain Eukaryota; kingdom Metazoa; phylum Arthropoda; class Insecta; order Coleoptera; family Cerambycidae; genus Anoplophora; species Anoplophora glabripennis. The sequence goes on along the minus strand of NW_019416467.1, from coordinate 156,014 downwards.
TTGTTTTATTATAGCTACAAGTACCATTATTTTGTTGTCAGCAACTGAAATATTTTATACATTTATGACAAGAACGTTTTAGCAGCTAAATTATAAAACAGTTTATATGGCAAATATATAACTATATTATAAACATTTCTGTGACAAGCTTATAAAACATTTTAGCTATAAATAAATAATATAATTGTTTCTTAGATGTGGGTCGTCAACCTATAAAACTATTATATTAAAAGGAACTTTGAGACAATTTCTCTTGTATGAGCAAATAGTTGTATTATACACTATAATATAGTTATTATGTAATGATATTATCAATTTTAAAACAAAATACTAATATAACAATTACAAGAGAAAAACGTTTAGTTTGACTCAAAATTACATTGATAAACAATTCTATAAAACAAATTTGAAACAGCAAAATGGTGGGATATTATTTTGTGTCAGCAAACGGTAAAAGTCTAGTTTTTTCTTTTGCTTCAGCTTTCACAGTCGTTGTATAAAAATAAACATGTCAGGTTTAAGCCAGTGGAAAAAATCAAAAGAAGTGTTCTAGAAATAATTCTACAATGAAACGTTTTAAATAACAAAGAAAGAAGTTTATTTTTTTACTTGCCTGGCAATCTCTGTGCATAGTGTTCGTGAAGTTAAAAAACTCGCTACGCTCGTTTTTTAATCATCTTCACTCACAAAATAAAATCTTACTTTTAACAAGTATATCATAAATAGCTATTATGAATTTATTGGCATATTTTTATAAGACCTGTATGAACGTTTATATTATTATTTTTAATTATTTCCAACAGGCCTTACAAAACCTCAACGGTGACTAAAGTGCTTTATAATACTGTGCCCATTTTCGTTGTATAGTTGCTATTTGGCCAGTCAAATTACCAGGTAGAAAAAAAGGACCCACCAGCTGATCACGGAAAATTTCAGCCCATACATTTAATTTTTCCGATTGCTGTGTATGCACCTCGTGAAAAACTCTTGAGTTTGAATCGGACCAATAGCGGCAATTGTGACGATTTACCGTCCCGTTCAAGAAAAAAACTGCATTCATCAGAAAAACAGATGTTAAAAATGAACTGTGGATCGTTCCCTGCTCGCCCACTCATTATTTTACAAAATTGCAAACGGCGGTCATAATCATCCCCCTGAAGTTCCTGCACTAAATGTATTTTGTAGGGATGGAATTTATTCTTCTTCAAAATGGTTTGTATGCTAGTTCGATTGATCCCAGACACAGATGCCAGCTGCCTCGTACTTAATGTAGGATCAAGATGAACTTGTCCCAAAATTGCAACTTCACTAGCTTCATTAACTATAGGTTTTTCAATTTCTCGATTTTTATTGACTACGTTCCCTGTCTCTTGAAATTTTTTTTACTAACTCTAGAACATACTTCCTCCTGACATGTCGATCTTGATGTTGTTCATTAAATAGCTGAGCTGTTCTATTCGCACATTTATTGTTCATAAAGTAAAGCGAAATGATATCTACCCTTTCCGCAATGGAATAAACCATAGTGTTTAATTTTCAAAAACACAATTAAACAAACCACCAACCAACGCTTCCAAATAATACTAGAAAATAATTTGGAATCCACTAATTTTACGTTCATCGTGTGTGTGTGTACCATTCATTTCCGTTTTTTACAATTGTGTTTTTTACGAAAGTGATAACAAACCGCCAAAAACCAATGTAATGCAAGAAATACTAAATTTATATCATTGGCATACTTAACTCGAATGACTGACATTTTTACAGTTACTAATTGTTTGTACATAAGTTTCAACTTTAAAACCAAAATTCTTAATAAGTATTGGGCAGAATTATAAAATTTAAAGTCTGTTGTAAAGAGAATTGTAAGAGCTTTCAAAAGAAATATAGCTCAACCCCCAATGCCATTTAAATATTTTGGGGTGATGCTTACCCTTGCTTGGGGGTGAAAGTGGCGGAGTCAAAAATACCAGCAGAGAATGTCCCCCTTTAATCTAAAATCGACGGGTCTGAGCGTTTTTCTACAATCTTGACGCAGTTCCTGAAAATAGCTCTGTTTCGTTTTCATTTGGCCACCCTGTATGTGATGCTCAGAGCTATTTTGAATGTCTACAACATCGATATTGGAAAGTATCTCAAATTGAAAGCATTCTTGAAACGCCAATCAGATGGATATCGTGCTAAAAAATTGCTCGTTTTAAAAAAAATTACATATTAAAAAATTTCTAATGGGGTCCCATGATGAAAGATATTTAGGTACAAAGGTAGTTATAAACAAAATATTTTTATAAACGAAGAATACTGACTTATTATTTTGTCGATGTGATAAATTACTTAAAATAAAAATTGGAGATATTGAAGATATGGGAATTAGATTGCTGATCAGTAATCACTCCCTGACAACTACAAAAACAAAGAAAAAAAACCTTTATTGTAAGCGAATACTTAGACATATCGGAAATATATTTATTACCACAAAACATAGACAAATAGATAGTAACAGATTTTTTTTTAATATTCAAATGGTAAAGCATATAACGAATTAAATGGAATCCATACATTCGGGAAAATGTCAAAACAAGTTAACAATGTCTTCTCTTTATTTCTTACCGAATGTAATAGTTTTTAACATAAAAAAAAACCAGGCCTTTTATGTAGGATTATTGCTATAAGATTCAAAACCCCTTACCTTTTCTACCTTTACATCTGGCAAAAAATGGTAAAGACCAATATCTCATGGAAATATATAAAAAACAATAGAATGTAGCACTAAATTAAACTTTTGTTTGTTTTTAATGGAACATCTTGTTTTTTGGATTCCTTTATTTATGATTACAATAATATATGTACATATATGTCATACATTCGTTTTTATAGTTTTCAGATCGGAATTGTGTATCATAATATAATTAATTTCTGTACTTAAAAACTTTTATTTGCGAAAAACTACAAAAGATAAAATCTATTTGATAATCATATGTTTAAATGGCCGAAATGAAATATTGGTCACAGGTCACAGAAAAGGAGTTACTCAAGAAATTATTTGTTGGAGTGGTTGCTTCTATCCCTTACAACGGAAGGGGAAGATCAAGAAACTCTTCAGTAAATAAAAGCTAAATTTTTTTGTGCCTTTTTAAAGGAATAATTTTCAACGAAGAATTTTGTTGGGATTCGACGTTTTTCTGCGCATTTTAAGGGGCCCTGATTAAACTTAATTATTGGAAAGAATACATTTATTTATTATATTACAACATCAGTTCGATGTTAGCTATCATTATCAATATTCAATGATATGTCAGTAATTTTACAAGCAATTTTCAACGCTGACGACCTATATAAATCTAATTATATTGTAATCAGCTGCTCAAATAAAACATTGTTTATTTTAATTAAATAACATATTACATTCAAATGAACCGATCGACAGGGTCAGATATTAAAATTCTAGTGCAAATATTAAATTATACTCAATACTGTTGTTCGAATTATGCAAATGTTTTGACAGTATATCAGATCGCAGATAGCGAGTAATCTGTGACAGAACAAACTACTTTTATCGCAAACCTTTTATAATGAATGTTTATACTAGAAGCGCTGATACTTAATTCGCTACATAAAAAAAAAACAGCACTGAAAAAATTTTAAGTGGTAAGATTGATTCACACGTTATGAAAAAAATTCAATGTTTGCGTAAATGTCAACTAACAGTCTATGAGAGTAGCTTTTATCTAATCAATTATACATAATATTTAGTATATTAGTTAGATAGAGATTAATAAAAATCAAATATTAATTAAATGTAAGGCGTTCCTAAGACAAGGTACCAAACTGAAACCGGTAAGAGTTTTTTGTAGAGCATTTAATAAAAAATAGACTCAATCAAATTCAAAGGGTGGTCGAAGAGGAGAACAATTTTTATTGATATTACTATGGAAGAATCTCCATCNTTTAATAAAAAATAGACTCAATTAAATTCAAAGGGTGGTCGAAGAGGAAGGCAATTTTTATTGATATTACTATGGAAGAATCTCCATCCTAATTGTATTGCATATGTTTCAATAAAAATGCAACGTATCCGTTCAAAAATCGTAGCGATTTCGCTCTATATACAGGGTGTAAATTAATAAGTGCGAAAAAATTCAGGTGGTGATTTCCTGTTGAAAAATAAGGTGGTTCTTTCATATAAAATCATTTGAACATCACCTGTGAAGATATAACCGCTTAAAGAGGGTGCCAAAAAAGTAGTGTTTAATTTTTTCCTGAGATACTAAAAAGTAACAGAATTGAAATTAAGTAGACATTTTCTGATATCGAAAAGACACTCAGTAAAAAATTTGTTGATTTTCCTCTACGTTTGTAAAGGATAGAAAAAACCACCCCTACGATTTTTTTATACGTAACTTTTTTGTTATTACTACCATACCATTTCGTTAATTATACAAAAAAAAAATACAAGGGACCTGGTTTGCCTAGAATGAATCAGGCTATTTGAAATAAATGTTAAGTGGTAAGATAGTAATAAAAGAAAAAGTAAGGTATGAAACAAGTCTTAGGGGTGTTTTTTTCTACCTTTTATAAACGTAGTGGAATATCAACAAATTGTTTAATGAGTGCCTTCTTGATAGCAGAGAATGTCTACCTAATTTAATTTCTGTTTTTTGATATTTCAGAAAAAAATTAACAACTCTTTTTTGGCACCCTCTTTAAGCGGTTATATCTTCAAAGGGGATGTTCAAATGAGATTTTTTATATGAAAGACCCTGTATATCAAACATTTATGCAGAGCAGGCATAAAATAAAGGGCCATATTTCCGCAACGAGCTCTTTTACGTGCCATAAAGTTCACTTTGCCCAAAGCACTCGGTAATCCGAACACCTCTAAAGGTGGATTTGCAAGATTCCGTCCGGCACCGGAAATACTATTAACTTTACGTTGCATTGTAAAGGGGTCTAATTTATGGAGTAGTAAATTCGGCAGGAAACACCTTTATCGCGGCGTTAGCACTTAAGGGCCTAATTCCGAATTTATGTAATGGTCGTTTTTAGGTTTTTATGCGAGCGTTTTCGATGAGAGAACGTGCACGACGGTTAATGTGGTAAAAAGTTAGATCGAGGGGTGATTTTTTGGTAAATATTTCTGCCCTTAAGCGCATTGAAAAAAAGATTCAACAGAATATCCAATAAATAGATATTTAAAGTAAAGAAAAATATTTTGAATAGTCTACAGTATTTTTCTGTTTTGATATTTTGCCACACTGTAAGTTAGACAACAATATTTTCTGTAAAATTAACCGTTTTAGATTAGAAAGAAATAAAAACTGGAATAATTGCAAATCAATTAAACTAACCTAATTTCCGAAATACTCAACGACGTCGAAAACTGAAGTGTTTAGTTACGGTGTCTTCCAGTAAATAAACCAGTAGTTTTTTAATCTTTACTTATAGGCTATTAGACTATGTCAAAAGAAAGAGGCTACAAAGAAACTACAACGTAACAGAAATGTTATTCGTCAGTGCCGCGAAAAACAACTACTCCGAGGGCTATTTGCCCCTACCGGCATTGAATTACATTCGCGACACCCAGTACAACAGCTAGAATCGTTCATCAGCTGGTCCCACCAGGCACAGACCGGTTTCGGACTTATTAGTCCTCATCATTGTGTCATAGGTAGGACAACCGATTAACAATCCAGCTGTTATAAAGTCGTAAACTCCCGACAAGAGGTACATAGTACGCGAAGCACAAAGGCTCCATCTATCGCGCTGACTTCCACTATGCCATTCAAATGGCTACTACGGTGGAAGCGACCTGCTAAAATTTGCCAGGTACTTTATTGCAGGAATGTCGCCTACAGAGGGCGAAACAAAATGTAAGTCGTAAGTAAGAAATGTTATTGTTTGATATGTTCAATTGACCCTAAAAAATAATAAACCGCGGAGTGCTACCCTTTAAAGGGGTGCGTTTTTGAGAACGAAGTAAAAATGTGGTATTTTCAGTTTTTTGAGTTTTACTCGAAAACTATGCATTTTTTCACTATAGTTGTCAACAGAAAAGTTGTAGCAAATTGAATTTCCCATCGAAATGAGACCTTCTGAAGTCAAAAAATTTATTTTTAACAAAAATATGCCCAAAAACGAGTAAAAAAACCGAAAAAGTGCGTTTTTTTGGTTTTTGGCCCACAACTTTTTCTGAGAGGAGTTTTACAAGATAAATATGATTAATTGTTGTTTAAATAAATAAATAATAATATCCAATCACCTAGGAACTTATTTTAACTTTCACATTCACAAAAATAAATTTATTAGACAAAATAATACCGAAAGTAATACAAATTTTATAAATAAGAAAAAGTATCGTTGGTTAAATTGACATATCTCGGTTGATTTCAATTGCATAAACTTCTACCAGGCACCATTTTAAAAGTCTTGAAACCAGCTTTTATTTGAATATGGCATTACCTATACTTAAATTAACTCAGAAAAAAGTTATAAGACGAAAATCGTCAAAAAAGAGCAAAAATTGGCCAAAAATCCAAAAAGTAGCCAACTTTGATCCAATGTATGTGGGTTTCTATTAGTCGTAGGTACTTTTATAAACGCTTATTTTAAAGGAAAAAACATGAAGTTTTTTTTCTGTGAAGCAATGCCTATACCTAACTCCTCTCAGAAAAAAGTTGTGGGCCAAAAACTAAAAAAAAATGCATTTTTTCGGTATTTTATACGCGTTTTTTGGGCATATTTTTGTTAAAGATAAATTTTTTTGACTTCAGAAGATCTCATTTCGATGGGAAACTCAATTTGCTACAACTTTTCTGTTGACAACTATAGTGAAAAAATGCATAATTTTCGAGTAAAACTCGAACTAAAAAACTGAAAATACCACCTGTTTACGTCGTTTTCAAAAACGCACCCCTTTAAAAGGTAGCACTCCGCGGTTTTATCATTTTTTAGAGTCAATTGCACATATCAAACAATAGCCTATTAGGCGCCAACCCAAATTTCATTATACGCGATATTTTTCTTGAAAAATCATATTTAATGGCTACTCTGTATTTCTCCTTAATCCGGTCAAAATAGACCAAAAATAAACAATAATTCGCATACAGTTTAGTATGTTTTTGGTACACTATTATAAGTAAAATGTCAAAAGTCCCCACCGATCCCATGCCTGCTAAAAAATGTATTCAAGTCAAAGGTTGAAGTCAAAGGTTGCAAATATCGTTTTTTTGCATTTTTCTAGTAAACGGTAAGTGTCATCATAAAAATAGATCGGACAAAAGTTGTAGATCATGCAATTGTCTACAAAAATTGTCGCAGTACTTTTTTTGCTACAAATCACCGTTCACGAGATATCGCCACTTTCATTTTCAAAACGATACGTTTTTTTACTAAAGTCAAATTCAATACTTTATAATTTATTTGAATATTATAAAGTGTTTTGGGGATGATGCTATTAATTTTTTGACATAAAAGAGAAAGAAAATATTCCAAAAAATACATAAAAAACATAAATATTATCGAACTACCGACAATTGCTTCGAAAGCTTACAAACCAAGCTAAAATAAACATTCGTTATGTTAATTTACAAGCCGTATTACAGTTTTAGACATGCTCCTCTAAATATATTCTCACCTATGGTGGTTAGTGCTAGGTATAAATACACACTGATTAATAGAAAGTGAAGAACTGTCCTTATGACAAATATATAGCGAGGTGTATTAATAAATATACTGCCAGCAACAAAGATATACACCACCAGCACTGTAGAGGAGACCACACAAGAAAATACAAATATAGACTAAGAAAACATACTTTTTTTCGAATATCTTATAATCATATGATAGCTTTTTATAAACTTAATTATTACTCTTTTTGAAACACAGGAAAGGTAGATATTTCTTATGTTATTTGTGTAGGTTCATTATTATTCTATTATTATAAATATTTAATATTAATTTTTTATAAAATTAATACGTTAAATTTAAATGTGACCTATCCGAACAACTATTAGCAGTTTGAAATCAAATGAAATTAATTGTTTCTATAAAGAAGTGATAAGTGATTTTTGTAAATCAATCGAAGTATCGAATGAAGTATTATTAAATATTGTTTACCCTCAATTTGTCACGATAACTTGAAAGGAAACAATTGATATTTTCATTGTTATTTTTTCCTGATAGTCGATATTAGTAGGTCTTTCTTGGAGATCCTTTGCCATTCCATTGTGATGATTGAACTTTTGTTTCAATGTCGTAGCTGTAAACCCAGATTTCGTCTCCCGTTATGATCTGTCATTGAACTGTTCAAGGAGTTGCAGACAATTATCCATTCGATTCTTTTTCTGTTGTTCGATCATCTAACAAAGAACAAATTTTGCTGCAATTCGATGTATATTCAATTTTTCAGTCAAAATTTCATGGCATGACTCAACTGAGATGCTGACATCTGCAATTTCTCTGACAGTCAATCGGCGATTCTGAAAGTGGGAGTCATCAATTGAAGTCGAAGGCCTTCTTGGTAGAGGATCATCTTCAATTGACTGATGACCACTTTTAAATCGTAAAAACCATTTGTAACATTGCGTACGAGCATCTTCTCCATAAGGTATGTTGCATAGTTGTTCTAGAAAATCACACATTTCAAAAATCGTCACTAACATGTCGCACTCAAATAACAATTATCACGAAATCTAAATGAGATATCAAGAATCCAATGACATATTTTGCACATACAGAGTGTTTTTTAAAACCTACAACTCCTACAAAATTGATGTGTGGTGATAATATTCGTTCATAACTTTTTCCTCTAAGGTAATAATGACAACTATTTTTATCTGATAGGTGAGACATTATTTGGAAGTTTTTGAGTCTCTTGTATAATTTTGATTAAATGAGCGATTGGGGTACAAAAAGTATTTTTTGAATATCTTCATTATCTTGCCACCCATATTACAGTACCTACTTAACAAAGTGCTGGTAGGCACTGATTTTGTAGGTTGACTGTAATTTCAGTTTGATCTTTAAGTCATTTTAACGCCAAGATATACCACATGTTATTTAATTTTTTGATATATACGACGAATTAGAGTTATTTACAACATGCCTAATTTTATTGAAATAACAATTAGTAAATACAATCAAATACACTAAAAAATGCTGGAGATAAAAGTAACAAAGTTGATGTTATTAAATTATAACTTATTATAAAAACTGTTCAAAATGACCACCATTGTTCCTTAGCCTAGATCTGCCTATTTTGAGACCACGAATCTGTGGTCTTCCGTTGTACACTTTATTCAGGGACATCCTGTATATAAATAATTTTGGAAGTGCGGTATTAATTTAAGAATTTCTAAATTTAAAATTGCAAAAGAAGTGACGTCACACCAGTCCAAAAATCATGAAATTCGTTCGACGTAATTTATAGATGGCCCCCTAGAAATTTCGGTTATTTTCTGAACAGACCTGATATATCTTTTTAAGATGGCAAGAAAATTTCCTAAAACGTTAATTAATCTTTACTGTTTGGAAGGTACAAAAAGATAAGAGGGGTAGAATGTCATGTAAATATCCCGATTTATAACGAATAAGATTTTTTTCATTCAGAGTTAAGATGATTCGCTGAGAGAATAATTAAATATTGACACCCTGTTCTCTACGACTCAGGCGCTTAACTTTTTAATGAGGTCATAAATAAAACTGATATGATTAGTAGCTACTACAAGTAAAATGTTGTACATTCAAATGTCATAAAAGCATTCTAAATGTAAATAAGACGTAGTGAATATGTAATTTTATCAATTTTCGATCGACTTAACGGATAACCGGTAAAATCTGGTTTATCTGCAGAAATATTAATTATTCATATTGTCTGGTAACAAGTCGATAAGGTTAAGCGCCGTTTTTTTTTTCTGTGAGACGAAGTACAGAACTGGATATTTCTGGTTTCTAATGTGGGATATATCAATAATTAATGACATTCCTCGGATTTTTTATATAGATCATAGTAGCAACAGTCGCTGAAAATAAAAAAAAGTCGCTGGTTTTATTGATATGGGACCAGTAAAATCAAGGTCTCCGCTGGGGGCCAAGTAGTGCATAAGCAGAAAAGGAAACACTGAGGCAGAATATTTCACAACCTTTTCATGCGTCAATATTGTACCAGTCACGGCCGTTTGGTACCCCACACGAAGACGTTTGTTAAGACGTCGACAATAAACAGCAAATTGCGAGCACAAATTTCCTTTTACTTTACAAAACATTAATAAATAAAAAAGTGCAAACATTGTAGTTACCTTATTGTCTTGTACTCTAGTTATTTATATGTAAGCATTACACATGCACATAAATAGACGTGATCAAATTGCTAGTTTATAATTCATCACGCTCAAAAACTGAATGTTAAATTTCACACTGAACACTCGGACAGGTTCGTATTTACTTGAGTGTAATAATAACAGCCACGCAAAAAGAAAGTCCTGATCCAGAAGCTAAAGCTACACTGCTTTATGTATTTTGACCTCCTGAATTGAATACCGTAAGTCAAATTTGTACAAATATGTACAAACAATTAGTAACGGTAAAAATGTCAATCATTCGAGTTAAGAACGTCAATGGTATAAATTTAGTATTTCTTGCGTTACATTGGTTTTTGGCGATTTCTTACCACTTTCGTAAAAGAAAAACACAATTGTAAAAAACAGAAATGAATGATATACACACACGATGAACGTAAAATTAGTGGATTCCAAATTGTTTTATAGTATTATTTGGTAGCGTTGGTTGGTAGTTTATTTAATTGTGTTTTTGAACATTAAACACTATGGTTTATTCCATTGCGGAAAGGTAGATATTATTTCGCTTTACTTTATGAACAATAAATGTGCGAATAGAACAGCTCATATATTTAATGAACAACATCAAGATCGACATGTCAGGAGGAAGTATGTTCTAGAGTTAGTAAAAAAATTTCAAGAGACGTAGCCAATAAAAAACGAGAAATTGAAAAACTTGTAGTTAATGAAGCTAGTGAAGTTGCAGTTTTGGGGCAAGTTCATCTTGATCCTACATTAAGTACGAGGCAGCTGGCATCTGTGTCTGGGATCAGTCGAACTAGTATACAAACCTTTTTGAATAAGAATAAATTCCATCCATACAAGATACATTTTGTCCAGGAACTTCATTCAGATTATTATGACCGCCGTTTGTGAAATAATGAGTGAGCGAGCAGGGAACGATCTACAGTTCCTTTTTAACATCTGTTTTTCTGATGAATGCAGTTTTTTCTTGAACGGGACGGTAAATCGTCACAATTGCCGCTATTGGTCCGATTCAAACTCAAGAGTTTTTCACGAGGTGCATACACAGCAACCGGAAAAATTAAATGTATGGTCTGGAATTTTCGGTGACCGGCTGATGGGTTCTTTTTTTCTACCTGGTACTTTGACCGGACAAATGTATTTGCAATTACTGGAAGACGCTATTGACCCTGCCTTGAGTGATATTATTGAAAATGTTCCAGAGTATGATGAAGATCATTTGATTTTTCAACAGGTCGATGCTCGTCCGCATTATGCGTTAATTGTCCGTCAGTATTTGGACCAACGTTTTCCATGGAATTGGATTGGGAGAAGAGGCAGCATTTAGTGGTCTCCACAATCACCGGATTTATCGCCCCTTGATTTCTTTTTGTGGGGATACCTAAAAAGTAAAATCTATAAAACACAGCCAGCGTCGCTGGAAGATTTGCGTCAAAGAATCGTCGACGAATGCCGTCGAATCACTCCGGAAATGCTTCGGAATGTGCGCGCACCTTTCAAATAAAATCTTTATTCTTGTATAGGAAGCGGGCGGTCATCAGTTTGAACATTTAATCAACTAAGTAGTAAGTAAGCAACTAAACATAGTTTAAATTTTAAAATGTAAATTCTTTTCAAAGTATTGGGCGGAATTATAAAATTTAAAGTCTGTTGTAAAGAGAATTGCAAGGGCTTTCAAAAGAAATATTACTCAACCCCCAATGCTATTTAAATATTTTGGGGTGATGCTTACCCTTGCTTGGGGGTAAAAGTGGCGGAGTTCAATCTAAAATCGACGGGTCTGAGCGTTTTTCTACAATCTTGACGCAGTTCCTGAAAATGGCTCTGTTTCGTTTTCATTTTGCCATTTTGTATATAAGCAATAGTCATAATACTATTTATTCTGTAGGTTTTTGATTAAGACACATGGATATCGAATTACTTCTCTTTTTTTTCTTTTTACTCTCAATCTCATTAATCTACTTTCTTTTAGTGACATCGCGCTCTCTTATCTTCAAAAGATCTACGTAAAGGAAGTCTATGTTATCGTTGTCTCTCAACGACCAGCAATAGTCAGCCATCATGTGAGAATTCCTCCGCCCTTGATATATGTCCTCCATCTCCTTCATGCCCTGATGAAATCGCTCTCCATGCTCCTCACTGAAATCTTCTAGATTTGTCGGAAAGTCATCTATATGTGAACCAAGAAGATGGCTTCATAAGATGAAACTTCCGTTGATCACTTTCACCATGTGGAGGTGTTCTGGTCGCAAAAAAATATAAATCTTCAGAGTTAGAGTACAATAAGCATCCTAATTACAATGTTAAAGTGAAAAAAAAATGGTTGAAAATTTCAGGAAATAAGGATGTTTAATGAATTACAAATAACATCTTGATTCACATATAGATGACTTTCTGGGGAATCTAGATGATTTCAGTAAGGAGTATATTATCCAAAAAGTTTAAATAAACGGAAAGTATAAAAGATTTACCTGGATCAGGAAGGTGAAGAACGGTAAGCGAAAATGACTGTCCAAATATGATGCTCGCCGTTACTGAAAATCCTCACTGATCCATTAGATCTTTCTCAGCCAACTTGTCGAAGTCCTCAGTTCACAGAACACTGAAGTCTCAAAAGTGGCAAAAGCTTATTTTGTATGTTTTTGGCAAATACTCGCCCAAATTCGTATCGTGGGATATTTTTGACGTTAAGTTCATATTCAGCGCTTCAAAACACATGGAAAAACACATATCTGAATAAAAAGTTTATTGATTTTTAGTTTTGCCGACATCTGTTGCTCGTTTTAGGCGGAAAAATGGCTATTTTTGGCATAAAATCCAAGATTAAAAAGCTCTTGTGGTTGTGTAATTATTATTAATACCTCTTGTAACACCAAGTCAATGAATTCCAGTAAGCTAGCTAAAATATTATAGTCATACTTTTACCAAAAACAGATGATGATATAAATCATTAGCATTGTATATCATAAGATTACACACACACAAAATGAATCACGAACTGGACACTATATCACAATGATTTATTTAGCGGTTTTAAAATTATTATGTTTATGATGTATGGCATCGGAACACCTCGTCTTTGTTCGTGACGCAAATTGGCGGGGAGAAAAAGCGAGTTCGCTTAACACAGCGACATATTTACTTGTGGTAACTATCAGAACCAGAAAAGTTTTAGTTATCTTATTTACTAACCACAATTAATTGAATAATCTAATAAAAAAAGATGTATGATAATTCACTTTTCTTAGCAACATAATTTAGAGGGGTTTTCTCAGTATACGTTAAATCTGTTACACTCTGTATTGTATAAAGAAAAGCCTTTGTAAGCTATCTTCATCTCACACCGTTAGGTGCGCCTATCGTACAAATACGTCTTCCACCTAAACAAGTATAATAAAAAAAATCGGAACTGCATAAATGTATAAATAATAGAACAAGTCGGCCTTATCTAATTCGTAAACAAGCGTCGACTATTTCTAACCGTCCGCAGAGGAAAGCTTGCGAATTTGCATACACATGCCCGAGTTTGCCCTGACATTTCGAGAATTTATCGCTGTTTCATTTCATTTATTACGAACGTAAATGTTGCGTATTAATTGACTCCACACGCGCTATACTACATTCAAGATTGGATACGAATTGCTAATAAAAAAATAGCACGCTAATAATTTTATAATTTTTTATTTATTTGTACACTCCCACATTATAACATGCAAATCCGATGATTAATAATAAATATTATTGCAGCCACTGGGATCACTATACGAATGTTTGTTTTTGCTGTCTAAATTTGGAGGATACGCTGTATTAAAAAAAAAATGAGGTGTAATAATCTTATTAAGAGCAGAGCAACAAACTTTGGCCAAACATAAAGGTCGATTCACATCATCCTGAACTCATCACCGTATAAACTATGTAGGTAAGTAGGTATATTTTTATGCTTTGTCTATTTATTCTTTTCCTATTTTATTTTTCATATTAAAACTAAGTTTCCCATTGTTTCGAAAAAAAAAAACAATTTTCCTAAAGTTACTTAATCTGTGGAATCAGATCAAAGTACTAATATAAGTTAGATTACAAAGTCGATCATCAGTTTCAGTCCAAACAATGGGTGACAATCCAAAGATGGGTAAAATCCAGAGAGGCCAATTGACTAAACCTAAGGCGGACTTCGCCACAGGACCTATGCGAACCCATCAAGGCCTGTGATCGAACGTCGACTCTGATGTTCTACTGTTCATTAACCAGGAAGGAAGCTTTACCACTACGTGTAGTATGTTTTAAATTATTGCCATTTTGCATTATATAATGCTTCTACAGATCAATAATGAAATACCCATTTGTTTTATATAAACACATGTCTTAACATTAAAACATTTTTAATAATTCAAAAAATTTTGTGAGCACGTTGCTCCCGTCCTAGACCTCAGTTCTGGCGCCTCATCGACTCAGGCATTATGCAAACAAATCTTTGGTTCTATTTCAAGACAACTACCTGCTTTTGATGGAGAATTCAAGTACATAAAATCACGTTCCAAGTGTGCTTAAGTGTGCCAAATCTACCTAACCAAGCTCAAAATAAGGTACATCCGCCACATGATATCCAACCTGGGGTTCAAATGTTCAGAAAACGAAACACTAACCTTATTGACGACTTGGCGCCCAACGTGGGGCCCAAATATCCGGACAACGAAACACCAACCTTATTGAAAGATGACACTATCTTCACCAATAAAATATGTGTACACCAAAACTAAATTATTTCTGTTCAATGTGAACAAATGTTCACCAAATGTGTTAGAAGGCTTACCCCTTGGTTTTTAGCATATTTATCAGCTTACGTACATCCACATGGAATATTTATTTTATCCTTGTACACTTTTAACATATAACTATTCATTTAAATCGGTATATTTCACTTGATTTCTCCATAGCCCACAAAAAATACTGATTAAATACCTTTAAAGTACTTAAAAGAAAAACGCCGTCTGTGATAATAACATATCGACAAAAATACGACAACGTTGTGCTGAACTGAATATGAACACTTCGAAATAAATATTGTTCATACTAAATAGTAAATCTAAACGATAAGAAAATACGTCAAAATGAGCATATCCTACAAAGTTTGGAAATCAGACAAGACTTTAGTCATCTGGAATCTGGAATCTGGAATCTGGAATCTGGAATACTAGGGAGGGTAGCTTTTAAAGCTACAGCACATAGGCTCATTGGTCCCTTGTGCCTTATCCCATTAGAGAATCAATCCACCTGAGCCGTTAACCAACTTAGACTTTAGTCATATTGACTATGCTGAAAACATATCACTACACTGTAAAAAAAAATCACTCAATTTCACTCAATGTTTCTCAATAATGTGTCAATTTCTGTCCACATCCGATTGAGTGAAAATTTCAATCTGTTAGTATGAGTACAACTAAAAATTTGTGAGTGAAACTATTGCAACAGAAGTGAGTGAATTTTACTCAAATCCAAGAATCTGCTAACTCTCAAATGAGCGACTTTCGACTTCATTCTGTCCGACCAATTAAGAGTCGACTTTTTCTCTAAATCTTAACCATTATTGAGTAATTTTTTCTCAGACTTTGTTTATATTCTATTTAAATTTTAATTAAATATCATTGTATTAAAGGCTACTACTAAGTTGCCACAGTGGTTTCTACACAGATACGTAAGTAAGTATAGTAACAATTCAACTATCCGTTTATTTAATCAAATATTAATCGAGACTCAATATTAATTTTAATTATCGTAATCAAACCACTGCATTTAAATACAATTGTCATCAAAATAACCATATAAACGGATACTTGTCCAGCACTACACGCCATACACCACGCCACGAGATGGATGACTTATTGGGGACGATGGGAATAGACAACGCACGACAACCACAGAATATGGTGGGGTCCTCAGAACATTTACTCCGATTTAACTACAAGTGTACTAAATACGAGTTTATCTGCAGAATTTATGTAACTGGTACCTATATTTGAGTGAAAGTACTCAGTTTTAGTTCAAATATCACAAATGAGTAAAATTATCAAAATGCTCAATATCGAGTAAAAATGTACTCTATAATTTCACTCAATGCATTCACTCTGTACTTTGGTTGCTTTCACTCACACCGATTTTGTTAGAGTGTACGTGTTTTATAAATTATCTGGAGTGTTTTAAAATCTACCATTTAATAGTAACACGGTTAGGAAAATGGGCGTTTGATTGAAACTTTTAGGACTCAATTATTGTAAAAGTTTCTGATTGTATTTCTTTTAATTCTGCATAAAATTCTTGCAATTTTAACATTGCGTGAAAAGAATTTAGGTTGTACAAGATCTTAAAAAAAAATTGTACGTTACAGACATAAGATACGAGAAAAATTAAATAAAATCAATGAGGATTGCACTGACATTTTACAGTTGGTAAATTAATCACCATTAAAATATCTACTTCTAATAAATACTCTGTATAATATTTTATATAAACTTCCATTTAATTATTTTTTAATATTAATTATCGACTATTGTTATATGAATGACTAAACCAACATTTTCATATATACATCTGTAAAATCGGATTCGGTATACAACTACAGATAGACGTGGGATACATTTGCATTTTTTAATGCATCAGACGCGTAGGTTCCTCTATCGATTTTTTTATGCAGCAGCTAAGCCACCAAGTTGCACTAATGAATATTTGAATACGCTTGTATATGTAAATAGTAAATAGCTAGACACGTTGTAGTATCCATATTCAGAACCAGATGCGATAAGTCCGAGCCAGAAAATGTTTATTAGTCCACTTTACGAAAAAGGTAACGTATTTGGGTGGGTCGATTTTTTTGTATGCATTCAGTTTTAAACTGCAAAAAAATACTTCAAGTAGTTAATCAGCAATTTTTTTCAGATTGTCCGGAAATGGCGGCTTAACTTTTCAAACGTTTATTATTTAGTTAAGCCTGGTTCACACGAGCGTAAAATTCACACGCGTTGCAATTGTTAATTGCAGATGATGTGGTCACTTGTTAAACATTTCTCAAACGCCAACAAATTCTAGTTGCATAAGCTTTGGAAAAACTTCGAATCGAATGATCGAAAAACATGTTCGTATGAACATTTCCAACGCTCTATTGCCGCAGTTAAGGCGCAATAAATCAGAGTTTTGTCGCCGATTAAGTACTGTAGAGTGTAGATGAAACTTGGATACACCCCAGAAACAAAAATACGGTCAAAACATGGACAGCGAAGGGAGAATCGGCTCCAAAAAGAGCAAAAACTGTTTTTTCGGCTGAGAAAGTGATGGCGACTGTTTTTTGGGATAGTCAATCTTATTCGATTATCTGCAAAATAGAAAAACCATTAAAGGAGCATACTATATATCATTACTAGACAAACTGAAGGCAGAAATTGTGGAAAAATGGCCACATTTGTAGAAGAAAAACAGCGGTTGCCATGGCGAAAATCAATGAATTGTGGTTAGAACTGCCTGATCACCCTCCGTACTCACCAGATCTAGCCTCAAGCGACTTTTTTGCTCTCTAGGCTAAAAGTTGCGCGCGGAGTGCAGAGATTTTCGTTAAATGATTTGTAAATAATTATTTTGCAGAAAAAGACGCCGAGTACTATTTGGACGGGTTAAAGAGATGGGAGCATCGCTGTGTAGTAATAAAAATAAGTTTGAAGAAAAAATGTCTTGTATCTTTGTTAGGTCGGAAAATTTTCAAACCTACTACCAGATCTACTAGTCTTAAAAAGTCAATTTCACTATAGTTCAAAATTTACAAAAGTCTTTCTTATCAAATCAATAACACAAAGTCTACGCGAGAGTTAGAAGGTGGTGTCCATCTGCCACTGTACCTCAGATCGCTCTCTTGGTCCAACGAACACCCCCTTTGTTTAGAATTTAGTTCTTATACTTAGCTGTCTCAGTTACTCGTATTTAGTTACCATACTTTTGTTAATGTTTTCTTTGTTTCGGGTCTATTTCGGGGAAAGTTTGACTCTACTTGGAATAATATACAAAAGGTAAGTTTCAGAACACTCGGTATTACAATTTGGTTTATTTGCATGAATAGGTTCACAAACAACACAGTATTTTGACTCGTCGAATTATCAAGATTAAGTTTAATCGTGGAATTTTGACACAATTCACCATTACAGCAATAGTCTATTATAAACTACCAATTCGTACCGAGTACACATTCACTATATCTCATAGACACACAAATACTGCTCTGGAGCCCATGATACTGTCTCTTCTCAACAACAACACTGGGATCATCCAGACATCAACATGATAATGGAAATGGAAGAAAATGGAACCTTAGCGTTCCTTAATGTTTCAGCCAAAAAAAGACCAGATGACCTCTTAGGGAACATAGTTTACAGAAAGCTAACTCATACGGATAGACATTTGAAAGTTGAGTATCATCATCACTCATCTCAGTGGCAACATGTCGCTAACAGATAGTTTATTAGACACATGCCATTTTCGTGTCCGAACACTTAGACGAGGAACTACAGCACTTACAGGTACAGCTTGCTCTTAGAGGTAATTGATACTCGAACAAGTATAACGAGCCATCGGAAGGAACAGAGGAATGTCTGGCAACAATCTATCTGCCCTATATAAAATGGTGTACTGACGTAGACCAATGACTACAAGCCATGTGCCGAAATTTCATGGATCAGTGCACACAGCAAATATAAATACCAGTTTTAGAGATTCTCCTAAAGAAGAGGATGATGTCTCTCGGAACGTTAAGAAATTTAAACCAACAACGTGGTTAAACAGCCCAGAAATTGTTTAATCAAACATAGACAAATGTCGCATCGTGTGGATAATGCGTATCGATACATTCCTAAGAATGTCTTCACTTGCCAAAGCTACATTTGAGGAAATATTTGTCAGGTACTCATATTTCACATCGTGTGTATTATAAAATTTGATACTAAGGATTTTGGCTAAACTTTTATGTTTGACGAGTGATCGCGTACGTATTTTATGTTCCTTACACGTTTTAAATAACAGTAAATGGCGGGATCATCGAACAAATTTTACCAAACCTATCCGATATTTCGTGACAAAGGCACATAACCTAAATGTGTTACCTCACAGATATATACATATTCAAATATATTTTTTGTGTCGTAAAAGCAGTGATATTATTCCGCTCTAAAAATTTTATCGTGTAGTTTTATTAGGTATATATGTTAATATCGATATCTGCCTAATCTGAACGAGCCGCAAATGATGCCTCGTTGATTTTAATAGCCATGGACAGGAAAAGTACCGGGTGAGCCTAAGCGAAAAAGGTCTTTCAACTAATTCTCCGCTTTTAATGGTTTTCACTGGTAAATAACAGGACTAAAATAACGGGAATTTTCTTATGCCACTTTCCATTTCGGAATCCCATTTTCAAAATACTGGGTGTCGAAAACAAATTTTAAAAATGATTTTTATTGTCAGCTCTCGTAATTTTAGAGACATATGTTTGAAATTTGGCACATATTTTTATCTTAAGTCGGCAGACTTTCTGTGTAATTTTGGTCTAAAATATCAAAGCGCGAACGGAGGAGGGGGGGGGGGGTGTTGTAGCACCCATGGACCCACCCAATTGTTTTTGAGAACGCTTATGGTTTCAGAATATTTTTTTTAGATAAAGTGGTTTTTTATTATATTTTTTCACCCATAAGATTTTGCTTTCGAACTTGGTTTACAAGATATTGTAACTTCTTTGGATGTGTTAAGTTTGGCGCAAATTAAATATCTCAAAGTATTGATAGGGTAACGAATATTCTGGAAAATATGTGGCTTCAGCCTAAATTGCTCTTCGCCTCGTTCAATGCGTTTTCTTAGCTGTTATTCAGTTAGTACTGGAACCAAATTTTTCATAAAATCCCAGAAACTAACGGGCTGAAGTCGGGGGAACGGGGTGGCCATTTAACAGGTGCAAGCCGGTCCCTGCCAATCCACCGATTAGAAAAGATTTCATTTAGGTGGTTCTGAATATTTCGACGCTAATGTGTAGGAGCATCGTCAGGTTGAAAATACATATTCTGACGAACTATCAGAGACACATCATCAAGTAAGTCCATGAGAGCCTTGAAAAGAAATAAAAAATCATTAGATTTATGCAAGGTGGTAAAAAAACTGAACCTAAAAGAGAGTTATCAACCATTCTAATTAACAGAAAAATGTATTTTCTGCCGTTCTTAAAATTATCCAATTTATTGATCAATATTTAAAACAAAAAATCGTCATGATAGCAGAAAATCACAAGTTCTAATATCAATCTATCAGTTCACGTATATGTAACCTATTGTTTAATTATATAAAATAAAGTGTTGAATAAATACTAAGGATAATCATAGTTGGCTAATAAAATAGAATCCGTTTTATTGCGCCCAATTTGCTGGCCAATCTGTTAACACAGTAAGTAATTAAAAAAATTTTAGTGACAATCAAATTGCATTGCCACAAACGAAAAAGTGCATTTCATAAAAATAGTATAATATTTTGTGAAGAAAAATTTTAATCAACAAAACATTTTTTTATCAAATTGTATGTCAGTATACGAGCAGATACGATAAAGATGAGCTGATAAGTGTGCGTTTTTTTTACAAACTTAAGATTGTTTGTTGAGAATTACTATGTAAATTAAATATCTTGCAGTAAAGTAAAAATACAATAATTAAATCTTAGAAGAGTATGAAAAATAGTAAAAATACTATATTTCGTATATATTATCAAAACTAGGATACACTCTTTTGTAATGTGAAATAAATGTAAAATAATAAAAATTTGTTTGGGCAAGCAATGCATATTCTCATATGCTATATTTTGAATCAAATCTATTTAGTGTTATAAACAACCAAATTTAATACATAGAATCAAAAAACTGTATCCACACTTTTTGTACAAAATTTATTCCAAGGAAAAAAATTCAGTTACAAACGGTCATTATACCAATCGTTTGATATTGATCAATTTATTGAGTTAAAAAATAATAAATGTAATTAATATGCCATAAATGACACAATTATTTCGAGGAAAATACCCTAGAGGTTCTTTCCTCTGCAGTGTAATATTCTTACAAGCCCGAGAACATGATCAATAATAAATTTTATTCTGTAAATATTACAGTTTGATGATTTTGAAATAAAGGCGTTCTCGCTTAACATCCTCCTGATTAAAATTTTCGTTATTACAAAATTTAAGGGTTTAAATTAATTCCCATTTACTGAGGGTTCTAACAATTGTTTGTGTTGAGAGAAAAGACTATTATGCAAAAATAATTTATCCAGAATTGCTGTCTACTTTTGCAGTTGAAGTTATTAGAATGTATTTTTACTACCAACTACCATAAAGCACCCTAAGTGTCTCAAATTATCACATTGTAGTTAACCACACTGCACTTAGGACATTATAAATTAGCTAGATTACAAACATGTGCAATAAATAGGTTGTTTGATAAAAAAAATAGTAAAATTTTGTCACTAAATTTTACTCTGCAATGAAAATTAAGACGAATTTCATAGACACTCTTATTAACATTATGATGTTTTAGACCACGTATACCTTATAATAGAAATCTTATTTGAGTAACTCCTCTGTCTCTCCATTTGCAAAAGAAAGGAAAAGGGTAGTGCTATGAAATTTTATTTGAACTTCCTTTCAACAGATGGCGCAATTAAACATGGTCTAAGATGTCGCGACTGTCCGTCAAATTTCTATCACTTTTATATATGTTCATTAAATTGACAATGAAATTATAATTTCATATACAAATATTATAAAAATAGAAATTGAATATGTGTTTGATCTATTTATACACAACTTTAGGAGATTTTAACCTATTAGAGCAATGGAACATAAACAGCTAAAACGTCGCCTAAGACATTTTAAATAAGGACAGTTGTTTCTTGAAGATATAATATGTTCTTGACAGATTATTCTGTAGTTTCTATTGTTTTCTATGTTTCCTATAATAATGAGTTGTTTCAAGAACTTCTTTTGCCCACCCAGTATACGAAACGGATGTTTTACTAATTTGCTCTATCACAACTTACAGATTTCTAAGAATGAGAATAGATAAAGCCAGGATATAATAAATATTATTATTCCGTACACTCCGTAGGTGCTTCGTGGCCAAATAGTTCCTAATTTCCAGCATTGTCGAACAGGAAACAATAATCGCCCCATCGACAACAAAATCAGGAAGTCCGCCTTTGTGTGCGTATCGAGACCTCATCGGCCAACTATTAATAAGCGACACAATGCACTCAGAAAGCCAAATAATGCGGTGGTAAAATTTCAATGGTTCTATTTTAATACACACGCCGTGTGAGAATCCAAATTGCTTTGTTTGAGGAATTTGTTAGTGTGGGTTTACCAGTTCTTGATCGTAATTATTGGGGCTGAAGCCTTTCCGTTTGCCCCGTTTCACCAGTATTTGTAAATAGAAATTGTGCGGTTTCCTAGCTTTCATCAAAATAAGAACGATATCTGTCGAGCTTAAAAGATTATTGTACGGAATAATGATGTGTCTCCTTCTTCTGTAGATTAGAGAAGAATACTTTTGTTAGAATGAAATACAGATTTAGGTAATTTTATTGCCTCTATCATTTAAATGTATACCTGTATAAAAGCGAAAAAATTAAAGGGATGCAAGGTAGTTGGACAGAGAGAAATACAGGCTGACGATAAATACACACTAACAAGCAATCAACCTTGAACCTGCGAGGTGATAGAGGTCAACCGACATCGAATTCAGACCTAGCGATCCAAAAAACTTATGTACGAATTTTTTTCAGATTCTTCAACCACTTTTTCTTAGCTTGACTTTCAAATGACCTTGAACCTGACGTGATAAAGCTTACCCGACCTCGGCATCGGAATCAGCGACTCCAAAAAACTCTGAGTACCTAGATAGAGTCCGGTGTTTTTTTTTTCAATCTAATTGTAAGTGTTGACCTCTGTGCTGCGCCTAAGAGGCATTCTTCTGTAACTCTGTAACTGAAAAATTTATAAAAAAAAAATGGTTTTAATAAAAGTTGTCTGGAATCATGTGGGTCATGTAAAGAAAATATTTTTAGCTTTACGGGGTGTTGAATTTCCCGTGGGCGCTACGTAACTGTGTTATTTTAAATGGAACACCCTGTATATTATTACGTTTTTGAATTCCTTGGTTAATATTAGGTAGAGTTTACTATAAATGTATATGGTGTTTAAAACTTACCGTTTTCGAGATAATCAGTTGTTTTTGAAAAAATCACGATTTCAGCTCTCTAAATTAGGCTAGAGAGCGTCTAAACCGTAAGAGTTAGAAACCTGCAATTCTCACAGTTCGTTTTAGCATAAATTGCTCTATCTTGTCATCTGTGAATAAAACGTGTACGTCATTCAGACTCGGAAATACTGAGACCTACATTTAATAATCTTAGAATGGAATGACCCATATTAATTGTCAGCAATGAATGCAAAATTGAATGTCCTTTCGACTGATTTAAGGTTGTCCATACTTATCTCAACAGTTTTCCATAAAAATCAGGTTCTTTCATAAAGTCTGAAAAAGTATCTATGTACAGCGTCAAGAAGCCCTTGCAGTACAACGTCAATGCATAGGGTTTTACAAAAGCACAGCACAGCACATCCTTATCGCATCCAATTATACCAAGAGTCACTAAAAGTAGAATTTCAGCGGAGACTGGAGTTTTGTCAGTGGACACTTGAGATGTTAAATCAAGATGATGATTTTTTAACCCATGTCATTGGACCATTCTTTTTTGACTAGCATCTAACTAGAGTAGTTTATTTAAACTTTTTAACAAGCACTCTAGAAGATTTGCTAGGCGACATTCCTTTAGTTACACTTCGAAGAATATGGATGCAACATGATGGTGCTCCACCTCACAATGCTACTGAGGTTCGTCAGTTTTTACACGAAACTTTTCCCAACAGATGGATGTGGGCGCGGGGGACCAGTGAGTATGCCTTCAAGGTATCCAAATATGACAAGCGACTTCTATTTATGGGGATTTATACAAAGCAAAGTTTACGTTACACCACCAACTACCGCAGAAGACATGTGGCAGCGCATTACAGTAGCATTTCAAGAAATTACGCCAGACATGCTGACCAATGTTGAATAGTCTTTTAAAAACCGAATTCGTTTGTGTATAAATCAAAATGGAGGACATTTCCACCAATTGATGTAAATCAGCGGTCTAAATATTATTGTCCTTGTTCATATAGTTGTGTTCCGAGTTTTAGTTTGTTTCGTTTTGCGTTTTGTTTTAGTTGTTAATGGTTTACTTTTGTTTTTTTGTTTGTTTGTTTCGAACTTTAGAAAAGAACCGGATTTTTCTGAAAAACTGTTAAAGATAAGTATGGACAACCTGATATCCGTCGAAAGGGCATTCAATTTTGCATTTACCCATGACAATTAATATGGGTCATTCCATTTGAAAAAAAAAAATCATCTCGTAAGATTATTAAATGTAGGTCTCGGTATTTCCGAAACTGAATAACGTACACATTTTGCTCATAGATGACAAGATAGAGTAATTTATACCAAAACGAACTGTGAAAACTGCAGGTTTCTAACTCTTTAGATTTAGACACTATCTAAGCCTCATTTAGAAACAATTGATTATCTCGAAAACGGCAAATTGTCAACATCATATAAGTTCATTTAATAAACTCTACCTAATATTAACCAAGGGATTCAAAAATGCAATAATATACAGGGTGTTCTACTTAAAATAACAAAGTTATGTAGCCCCCACGCGAAATGGAACACCCTGTATGTTTCCATTATAATTAAGTTTTTTTCTTATTTTATTTTTTTTCAGTCTTCGATACTGTCAAACAATCAATATTATCAATATATTAGAATAATAATTAGTGGTTGTCCAAGGCTGAGCCCTACCGAAAGAAAACTTTTTTATTTGATTTGTTATTAGATACGAATTATTTCTTGCAGACATTTAAAAAAATAAAGGAATTATTTCGCAACTGATTTATCGAATATTATATAAATAGTAGAACATTATTTCTGTACCAAATTGTTCTCTGGGCATTTATCAAATGTCCAATTAACGTAAGACTTTGTCGGGTATTCCATTATTAAAGAAGATAAATGTATTAATTATAGCAACTCCTTGAACTTGAAAGGCATTTGAGTGGACGAAATTACTTTTAATTAAAGTTTATGTGAAAAGAATAGACACCGTTTCGTAGCCATTGACAAAATTCGTAAAGTTTATTATATCAAAATCTTTCGGTGAAAGTGAATTTCATTCGAAGTGCGTCGTTGTTGAGTTTTTTAAATACTTTGAATATGTAAAAATCTACAGGGTGTTGGAAACCTTAACTTTTAGTGCTCTACCTGTTGATTTTGAGCGTTAGTTTTAAGAGGAAATGGTCTTATAAGAGGAATGTAGCAGACTCTTCAAAAAATTGCACTTATTTATTTATTTATTTATTGTAACAAAGATCAACTGTTTACGATAATAATTTAAAATAATTTGTTTTTTTTAGCCTCTAAGTATCCCAAAGAAACTCTCTAGAGTGCGATTTTTCTTTCATTGTAATTTTGCATCTTTTATTCATTTTTTTAAATTGAAAATATTTTTTTCGCAAAAATCCATTTTTTTCATCAAAAAATATTAAATATCGAAAAAAAGGAAAAAAAAATTTCGAATAAGTCTAAACGCGGAAAAAATGTTTGGGTTAGTTTTAATAAAAACTTTTTTTTCTAATTCTTTGAATCCTTGAGGTTTTCTTTGGGATAGTTTGAAGTTAAAAAAAAAATCTTAAATATTCTTAGTTCTCATTATTAGTAAAGTTGTCTCAAGTTTAGTTTCTTGCATCGATACATTTTTTTGTCAAAAAACGATAAGAGCGTTCTCTGCTTAGATTTTCTGTTCGATCATCATTAGTTCCCGAGTAATAATCAAGGCCAAAAAGGTAATTTTTGCTTTGAACGATAATAATTCAGCGACAAATCATCGTACAAAGCCTTGAATTGACAGGTGGGAAATTATTGAATTAGACCTTTCGAAAGAGCAGCAAAAAATTCGGAATTTTTTTGCAGCTGGATTTCTTATGATTTGTTAAAGATACAAATTTTTGACTTTCATATCCTGAAACTAGAAACTTCTCGCTTCAATTTGTTTTTGATTTGATTGCTCTACGACCATTTTTCGTGAAGTTACAGCCTTTTGAAAATCGCCTAAAATTTAGGATTTTTTTTTATCCTTTAATTTTTGTGTCTAGTTTAGTACGCTATGTATGCATTGGGATCTGGAAATAAAATTGTGGTAAAATATATTTTGTGGTGTTCCTCTAGCAGGATAGAAATCGTCTAATATACGTAATGCATGTGTAAAAACCCCTGAATCTTTTCTGTATTGCAGAAACTTTTATAAATTTCATAAATTGGACTCCATCTCTTATGAATGTAATGTACAAATAGCGAAGCCTAACAAATTCTTGAATTCTCTCAAATTTCATAGATCCTTAATAGAACATCATTATTAAGCATATAATTAAATAAAAGAGACAGAATATCATGCGACAAAAGGAGATTTATATCAGTTGTTATTATGTCAAAGACTACTTTAGTGATTTTCACAATCGATTTTACAGTAAAATATTACATCGTCTGCATACAGAAGATAGTGAACATTTAAATCTTATCGTTAATAAATATTATAATTGAGGGAGGCCCAATATTAAACCTTGGAGAACACCATCAGACGTCCGTGTTTGAATTAAAACATCCTATGCCTCATCAAAATGGTAACGATCAGTGAGAAAAGGTTGAAACAATTCCAGCAAGTCNGAAATAAATAATGAGCAATAGTTAATAATGATTATAATATATTTTAACTTGGAAGAATATATGTCCTTGAGCATAAAACAATGGAAGCTAAACATACAAATAATTATTGTCATGAAGGATCCATAACCATCACAATCATAAGATTACATAAAACAATTAACGACAAAGTACTTAGAGAATATTACCTGCTAACTAATACCAGTTAAACACTTAATTTTCCACTACTTCTATATTTTTCACACTACACTAATCGTCTTACTTTCACTCCGCGCTGTCCTCACTCAACTGACTATCTACAACTATTCAGGCTTCCTTCCAGAATTCCCTACCTAAGCGCTTGTTTTTTTGCGCTTCCTTATACCGACCGTTAATATTACTTTTTCATTATTATACAACACTCATGTAACATGTGACGTAGAAGTTGATAAGATAAGTACGGTTTTGCACAATATACCCTGTATAAACGCGAAAAAATTAAAGGGATGTCAGGTAGATGGACAGAGAAAAAATACAGGCCGACGATAAATACAGGCCGACGATAAATACAGACTAACAAGCAAACGACCTTGAACATGGGGTGATAGAAGTCAACCTACATCGAATTCAGACCTAGCGCTCCAAAAAACCTATGTATGAATTTTTTTCAGCTTCTTCAACCACTTTTTCTTAGCTTGATTCTCAAATGACCTTGAACCTGACGTGATAAAGCATACTCGACCTCGGCATCGGAATCAGAGACTCCAAAACACCCTGAGTACCTAGATAGAGTTCGGTGTTTTTTTTCAATCTAATTGTAAGTGTTGTTGACCTCTGTGCTGCGCCTAAGAGGCATTCTTCTGTAACTCTGTAACTGTAAAATTTATTAACAAAATGGATTTAATAAAAGTTGTCTGGAATCATGTGGGTCATGTAAAGAAAATATCTTTAGCTTTACGAGGTGTCGTTTGTTATTTTAAATGGAACACCCTGTATTACGTTTTTGAATTCCTTGGTTAATATTAGGTAGAGTTTATTAAATGTATATGGTGTTTAAAACTTACCGTTTTCGAGATAATCAGTTGTTTTTGAAAAAATCACAATTTCAGCTCTCTAAATGAGGCTAGATAGCGCCTAAACCGTAAATAATTAGAAACCTGCAATTTTCACAGTTCGTTTTGGCATAAATTGCTCTATCTTTTCATCTGTGAACAGAACAATTTTCCATAAAAGTCAGGTTCTTTTATAAAGTCTGAAAAAGTATCTATGTAACAGCATCAAGAAGCCCTTGCAATTATATTAGTATAACGTCTATACATAGGATTTTATAAAAGCAGAGCACAGCACATCCTTATAGCATCCAATTACACCAAGAGTCACTAAAAGTAGACTTTCAGCGGAGACTGGAGTTTTGTCAGTGGACACTTGAGATGTTAAATCAAGATGATGATTTTTTAAACGGGTCATGTTCTCCGATGAGACTATTTTTCATAAAAATGGTTTCGTTAACAGTCATAATTGCAATTATTATGACACAGTAAATCCTCATCAATTCCGGAAAACTCATAGCCAACCATGGTCTTTGAACGTGTGGGGAGCAATTTTGGGAACCCATGTTATTGGACCAGTCTTTTTTGACTAGCATCTAACTAGAGTAGTTTATTTAAACTTTTTAACAAGCACTCTAGAAGATTTGCTAGGCGACATTCCTTTAATTACACTTCGAAGAATGTGGATGCAACATGATGGTGCTCCACCTCACAATGCTACTGAGGTTCGTCAGTTTTTACACGAAACTTTTCCCAACAGATGGATCTGGGCGCGGGGGATCAGTGAGTTGGCCTTCAAGGTGTCCAGATATGACAACTTGTGACTTCTTTTTATAGGGATTTATAAAAAGCAAAGTTTACGTTACACCACCAACTACCGCAGAAGACATGTGGCAGCGCATTACAGTAGCATTTCAAGAAATTACGCCAGACATGCTGACCAATGTTGAATAGTCTTTTAAAAACCGAATTCGTTTGTGTATTAATCAAAATGGAGGACATTTCGACCAATTGATGTAAATCAGCGGTCTAAATATTATTGTCCTTGTTCATATTGTTGTGTTCCGAGTTTTAGTTTGTTTCGTTTTGCGTTTTGTTTTAGTTGTTAATGGTTTACTTTTGTTTGTCAAACCACTTTTTAAACATGACAGTAAATATTGACATTGTCAGTCCCAGGCCTGATAAAATGTGAGAGAAAAGTGGTTTTGCGAGGCTTTCCTGACGCTGTTACATAGCTACATTTTCGTACATTAGAAAAGAACCTAATATTTCTGGAAATCTGTTAAAGATAAGTATGGACAATATTGATCGGTCGAAAAGGCATTTAATTTTGCATACACCCATGACAACTAATATGGTTCGTTCCATTAAAAAAAAAAAGGTTTTCAACACCCTGTAAAGCTAAAAATATTTTCTTTACATGGTCCATACGATTCCGGGCAATTTTTATTAAAACCATTTTTTTTATAAATTTTACAGTTGCAGAGTTACAAAAGAATATTTTTGGTGGAACACAGGGTGTTTCTAAAATACGGTTCCAAACTTCTGCTGCGTTTATAACTCATTAAAATAAGCCAAANAGCTTAAAAGATTATTGTACGGAATTATGATGTGCCTCCTTCTTCTGTAGATTAGAGAAGAAGACTTTTGTTAGAATGAAATACAGATATAGGTAATTTTATTGCCTCTGTATGTACATCATTTAAATGTATATATTGTAGTATAACAACCCTAGGTTCGATCGACAAAAAATAATACGTAGTTGTGGCCAAAAATATGTGATCGTCATAAGGAATCCCGACGTTGTGTGTATTTATTTTTTATTGACCGGAAGGCGCTGGCTACTAACTTTATGGAGGGGATGTATGGTTTAATTATATAAAAACAAAAACAGAGTAAATACACCTAAGGCCGGTGTCCCATGCATCAGAATTCCGACGATACGAAGGTCCGAAAGTGTTCCTATTGGTTAATATACATTCAAATTTTTACTGCTTATTTTTATCCGAAATTTTTAAAATTCATACGACGTCGGAAAAAGTAGAAATAATTTTAACTTTTATCCGAAATCGTATGTTTTTAACCTCACTTTTTAAGTTTTTAACATACTATGATTGTTGCTTGATATATTTACAGTCAAATAAATGTTATATTATAATGTCGAATGTAGAAAATACAATATTACGTATATTTTTTATAATATATACCTATGGTTGTCATTTGAAAATGTTACACCTTCATCTTGTAATAAATTCCATGGTTCTATACTTGATTTCTATCAGATTAATTTCGGATGCATGTGAATTATAATATTATCATTCGTACAAATTAAAATATTTTCGGATATCGTACATCGGATTTCGGATGCATGGGACACCGGCCTAACTTTTATTTACATACAACAATCTTCAAATTAAACATGTGACAAATATAAAGAACAACAAAAACATCAACAACCATTTAACATAAAATGGGAGTGCCAGGCTCACCTAGAGCTCCCGTGGGGAAAGAGCATGGCAGAGAAACCCACGATCGTTGCTCTTACTATCCAAATATAAATACAAAAACAACCACTAACCAAAGGTATAAATTAAGATCCTTTGCTAATGATAAATAAGACCTGTCTCATTTAATGTGTCACTAAATGTCATCTGTTACCCCCTAGTAGTCATACACACTTCCAAGTAAAACTGAAGAGGTTTGGTGTAAGTTAGCCGGCAGAGCCGGAAGGTACTGGAGTCCCATAATACGGGAGGCTATCCAGCTAAAGTTGAGATTTCGGAAGATCCTTCTTAACACTGGAGTCCCATACGGGAGGCAATCGAGCTTAATCCAGATTCGTTCCGCACGGGCGAAAATGTTAGTAAATTCATCAAGGCTCGTATAGACGCATGACATAAAGTGAGCACAAGAAATCAAAGAACAACCTAATCATGATAAAACAAGTTCAATGTGAAACAAAGAAGTCGTTAATGCAACATCCGGGCAGTCACGACAATATATACATATTATAACATGTAATAAATAATGAACAATCNCTTAAAAGATTATTGTACGGAATAATGATGTGTCTCCTTCTTCTGTAGATTAGAGAAGAATACTTTTGTTAGAATGAAATACAGATTTAGGTAATTTTATTGCCTCTATCATTTAAATGTATACCTGTATAAAAGCGAAAAAATTAAAGGGATGCAAGGTAGTTGGACAGAGAGAAATACAGGCTGACGATAAATACACACTAACAAGCAATCAACCTTGAACCTGCGAGGTGATAGAGGTCAACCGACATCGAATTCAGACCTAGCGATCCAAAAAACTTATGTACGAATTTTTTTCAGATTCTTCAACCACTTTTTCTTAGCTTGACTTTCAAATGACCTTGAACCTGACGTGATAAAGCTTACCCGACCTCGGCATCGGAATCAGCGACTCCAAAAAACTCTGAGTACCTAGATAGAGTCCGGTGTTTTTTTTTTCAATCTAATTGTAAGTGTTGACCTCTGTGCTGCGCCTAAGAGGCATTCTTCTGTAACTCTGTAACTGAAAAATTTATAAAAAAAAAATGGTTTTAATAAAAGTTGTCTGGAATCATGTGGGTCATGTAAAGAAAATATTTTTAGCTTTACGGGGTGTTGAATTTCCCGTGGGCGCTACGTAACTGTGTTATTTTAAATGGAACACCCTGTATATTATTACGTTTTTGAATTCCTTGGTTAATATTAGGTAGAGTTTACTATAAATGTATATGGTGTTTAAAACTTACCGTTTTCGAGATAATCAGTTGTTTTTGAAAAAATCACGATTTCAGCTCTCTAAATTAGGCTAGAGAGCGTCTAAACCGTAAGAGTTAGAAACCTGCAATTCTCACAGTTCGTTTTAGCATAAATTGCTCTATCTTGTCATCTGTGAATAAAACGTGTACGTCATTCAGACTCGGAAATACTGAGACCTACATTTAATAATCTTAGAATGGAATGACCCATATTAATTGTCAGCAATGAATGCAAAATTGAATGTCCTTTCGACTGATTTAAGGTTGTCCATACTTATCTCAACAGTTTTCCATAAAAATCAGGTTCTTTCATAAAGTCTGAAAAAGTATCTATGTACAGCGTCAAGAAGCCCTTGCAGTACAACGTCAATGCATAGGGTTTTACAAAAGCACAGCACAGCACATCCTTATCGCATCCAATTATACCAAGAGTCACTAAAAGTAGAATTTCAGCGGAGACTGGAGTTTTGTCAGTGGACACTTGAGATGTTAAATCAAGATGATGATTTTTTAACCCATGTCATTGGACCATTCTTTTTTGACTAGCATCTAACTAGAGTAGTTTATTTAAACTTTTTAACAAGCACTCTAGAAGATTTGCTAGGCGACATTCCTTTAGTTACACTTCGAAGAATATGGATGCAACATGATGGTGCTCCACCTCACAATGCTACTGAGGTTCGTCAGTTTTTACACGAAACTTTTCCCAACAGATGGATGTGGGCGCGGGGGACCAGTGAGTATGCCTTCAAGGTATCCAAATATGACAAGCGACTTCTATTTATGGGGATTTATACAAAGCAAAGTTTACGTTACACCACCAACTACCGCAGAAGACATGTGGCAGCGCATTACAGTAGCATTTCAAGAAATTACGCCAGACATGCTGACCAATGTTGAATAGTCTTTTAAAAACCGAATTCGTTTGTGTATTAATCAAAATGGAGGACATTTCGACCAATTGATGTAAATCAGCGGTCTAAATATTATTGTCCTTGTTCATATTGTTGTGTTCCGAGTTTTAGTTTGTTTCGTTTTGCGTTTTGTTTTAGTTGTTAATGGTTTACTTTTGTTTGTCAAACCACTTTTTAAACATGACAGTAAATATTGACATTGTCAGTCCCAGGCCTGATAAAATGTGAGAGAAAAGTGGTTTTGCGAGGCTTTCCTGACGCTGTTACATAGCTACATTTTCGTACATTAGAAAAGAACCTAATATTTCTGGAAATCTGTTAAAGATAAGTATGGACAATATTGATCGGTCGAAAAGGCATTTAATTTTGCATACACCCATGACAACTAATATGGTTCGTTCCATTAAAAAAAAAAAGGTTTTCAACACCCTGTAAAGCTAAAAATATTTTCTTTACATGGTCCATACGATTCCGGGCAATTTTTATTAAAACCATTTTTTTTATAAATTTTACAGTTGCAGAGTTACAAAAGAATATTTTTGGTGGAACACAGGGTGTTTCTAAAATACGGTTCCAAACTTCTGCTGCGTTTATAACTCATTAAAATAAGCCATACAGTTCCTATTAACATGTGCCCTAAAACGCACCCTTAGGAAGTTATATGCCCTTAAAAGGGCTCAAACAAAACTGTTTTTTTTCTGTTATTGACAAAACGGTCGCAAATAAATAGAAAAAAATTTATCGGTCTTACATAACCTTTTACGTTAAATAACATGGGCTACTCCGTTTTTCGACATGCAAATCATATGTGTTCCATTTAGGTTGGTGAAGGGGGTTTTCGGCCCGTAATGTTTTTTATTTACAATTTTTTTACAATTTTCTCTACAGATTTATAAAATCTTAACAATTTTACGTAAAAAATATTATCTTTGTCCAAATCGATGTTTCCAATGGTTTTCGAGTAAATTGAGTTTGAAAATTACTCTGCTCTTGAAGTTATTAGGCTAAAAATTACAAAAATCTGTTTACCATGGCAAATAAAAGACTGACGTTGCCACAACGCCTAACAATTTAAGTTATTGATAAACTGTCAATTGAGCTTTGCAGTGTTTAATTAGTAAAAGTGGTAAGTGGAAAATTTAAGTATACAACATTATTGCAACTCATAAAATGGAGTCATATTCAAACACGGAAATGGCAGATATGCACTTTATGTACGGCGGTGCGGCTGGAAATGCATCAGAAGCGAGGCGTCTGTATGCGGCAGCATATCCGAATAGAAGACTTCCTTCTCGACAGGTATTTCAGAGGATCCATCAACGTTTAAGAAGTAATGGTTTGTTCCAACCAAGAGTAAATGATCGTGGCAGAGACAGATTTGCAAGGACACCGGTGATGGAAGAAAATGTATTGAGAGCTGTGCAGGATAATCCAAGGGTTAATGTAAGAAGTGTCGCACGTATGCATAACATAAGTTTTTCCGTAGTTTGGCGAATTCTTTGCGAACAACTACTTCATCCTTTTCATATCCAGCGTGTTCAAGCTTTAAATCCGAATGACTACGAACCACGTCGGCAGTTCTGCCAATGGTTTTTGCGAAAATCGAGGCGGACTCCGAATTTTGCATCTCTTATTTTGTTTACAGATGAGGCAAGCTTCAGTAAAGATGGTTATGTCAATTTTCATAACGCTCATAAATGGGCTGATGAAAACCCACACAGCATATTTCAGTCCAAACATCAGATTCAGTTTTCCGTCAACGTTTGGGCAGACATTTTAGGCGATCGGCTAATCGGACCGTTTGTGTTGCCTAATCGATTGAATGGTGAGGATTATTAAAATTTTTTAGTTAATGACTTGCCAGGACTTTTGGAAGATGTCCCTTTAATTGAACGCCAAAGCATATGGATTATGCAGGAAAGGGCGCCACCTCATTACCTACATAATGTAAGACAACACTTAAATGAGTTGTATGGAGAAAAATGGATAGGCCGAGGAGGTCCTGTTCCCTGGCCTCCACATTCCCCTGACCTTAACCCCCTGGACTATTTTTTGTGGGGTCAACTTAAGGCAAAGGTTTATAAAATTCCAATTGAGACCATTCAGCAACTACGGGAGGAAATTGAAACCGCGTGCATGGAAATAAGGCAAACACCTAGAATTTTCCAAAGAGTTCGCGAATCATTGAAGCGTCGAGCTAGATTATGCATCGAAATGCAAGGTGGTCACATTGAGCAGTTCTTGTAATTTAACTTATTATTACTAGGTAATTTTAATCCCATTATTTTCTATTTCACATTTAGCTATTGTTTGCAATAGTAATTAGTTCTTTAATTAGTAAGTGTAACTCTAAATTTAAATAGTCTTAGTTTATGTCCTAAATTATTTATTAAATGATCGGATCCTTCATATCTGCAATTTATTTGAAAAAAAAAACAGTTTTTTTAGCCCTTTTAAGGGCATATAACTTCCTAAGGGTGAGTTTTAGGGCACATGTTAATAGGAACTTTTTGGCTTATTTTAATGAGTTATAAACGCAGCAGAAGTTTGGGACCCTATTTTAGAAATTAAGCCCAAATAAAATATAACACAAGATTTTTCTCGGAAATAGTTAATTCCGTCGTCTTGGAAGAAGACCATTTTGTAAGATTTTTTAGAAATTTTTAATATTACGTTATTTAATGTTGAAAAAAAAAACAAATAAAAAAGTTAAGAGAAATTTTTTAGGCATTAAGGCACATTTAACCCCCTTTGAGTACTAAAATAATTTTTGTGTTGATGCAGTTTGTTGCCAATAAAAGTTTATCAAATTAAAAAAAAAAACTCGAAAGAAAAATTATTTCATTAGTATCGGTTTTTTTTTCGTAGAAACTTGTAGGTCGAATTATTTTAATGGGTAGATCAACCCCTTTAAATTTATTGCTCAGTTGACACCCTATACAATTACAATTTGTAAAACACTTATTATGCCAAACTAAAACAAACACGATCGCGTGTGTCGGTTAAAATTTTGTCATAGCCAAGTCGAGAGCACTGACATCATCAGTGAAAATGACACGATATCTAGCAATTTTTTTAAACAACAGGTGATGTAATATGATACATAAGGTACAATCAATAAAACAGTGTATTGGAATAATGCCATTAATTACCAATAAAACAACTTTAATTAATTACTTCTGAGGTCGACAAGCCAACGTAAAAGTAAACAATGTTCAACTTTATACAATAGGAGGCGTTGGATAGGTTAAAAGGCGTGTTTGTTTGTAAAAGAATCTGAAAAGTTCCACTTGAAGTGATGTTAACATTTAATTCAAGTGGACTTTTAGTTTTTTAGATTTGTCAATTTTTAACTTCTATCGAAGAATAAGATTGATTTTTAGAAGGAATTTGTGAGACTAAATAATTTCGAGGAGGAAATTATAGAAATTGAAGTTTTTTTCAGTTCTGTTGACTGTTAACTAAAAAAAAATAGAAAAAAAATGTGAATTTAATGTAATTACTTTCTCATTTGAGATAACGCACCCACACAGACTTCTATTTTGAATAATAAAGATTTTTCACCTTACATCAGTCTTGCTACTAACACAATAATACCCCAACTGATTTAAAATCTTATTTGTACCCATTCTTGGATAGATTTTAATTAAACCTGACCAACGGCATTTAAAAAGATTAACTTAGTGATTCGGGATTACCATAATTTCCTTGAATAGAAAAAAAAAACAATGACTGATTTAAAGATGATTAATTTTTTACTAGTTTCAAAATAGATTATAATTAAAATTTTCTGAGGCTGTAAAGCAAACATAAAATATGCTCTACATCCACATAGCACTTTGTTAATAAAGTTGAGATCCGCTACACTTTCATTTTAAATCCAGTTCCAAAATACAAGACGAGTGGGGAAATCAGCTGTTTCTCTTCAACGTTCGGACGCTCTGTGGTCCACCGGCGTGTTCCCTGTTAGAAAGTGTGATACAAAATAGGGCACCGAATTAACGGGAGTTGAGAGGTAATTTGATTATCTTTTAAAAGGTCCAGTAAACATTTTTTATCGATTTTCTGTCTTTATTAAGCCTTTTGAATACATGATTAAAATTAATGACATTATGACTGCACAAAAAAATTATATTGTGAAAGATTACTACATTATTGTGGTCTTGTTTTCGCGCATAAACACTGTCGCAATAGTAAATATATTGTATTGTATTGTAAAATTTAATTTAATTTAATTTAATTTATGATGTTGATTTTAATTTTGTCAAATTTTTGTGTTTTATGTATTGAGTGTTGCGTTGCCTTTTGGTTTTGTTTCTGTAATTACTTTTTTATTTAGATTAACTGTAAATTGTTTAATACAAACCTTTCTTTTATCCCTTGCTAGCTGTCACTCAGATGTTTGTTTTAATTTAAATCTCAGGAGTCGGTTCATACGTAATTTGTTTAATGCAGAACGCCAGAAAATAGAGTTTTTAAATTTTATACAATATTTATTTAAATTAGTTAATTAGATTATAAGAAAACAAAATTTAACTGGTTGCCTAGAGATCAGAAATGGCTTCTTATAAATTATAAAGTTTTATGTTGAACAATAATAAAGAATATTTTCATTTTTCTTTACCTTTTCTTATCCTACTACAGTTTGTACAATACAAGGACTGGGCTTTTTCCTTTTTTTAACAAAATTTTACTATATTAGAATTCTTAATTGATACTACCTTAACCACTCGCCCGTGTATTGTGTATTGCATATCTTAAATTATACAAGTTTTAAACTAACACGATCTGACGTTTTAAAATTAAAATGGCTGTCCCTTTTAGAACTTGTTGTGAGCTCATTCAGTTTTGGAGTTTTTAAAGCTAGATTTTGGATTGCTGGTATATAAATTTGTTCAGGTAAGTCCTGTTATTTTTATTTATCCTTTTTCTAAGGTATACTGTATTAATACTGCACTATTTGTAGGTTACAGCTATGAATTAATACTCTAGTGCACTCTATTTTTCTATTTTTAGGTACCTGTTGGTTACTGCGTGCTTCTTTCCTTGTTGGAAGCGCTGACGATGNTTGTGAGATTAAATAATTTCGAGGAGGAAATTATAGAAATTGAAGTTTTATTCAGTTCTGTTGACTGTTAACTAAAAGAAATTGAAAAAAAAGATATGAATTTAATGTAATTACTTTCTCATTTGAGATAACGCACCCACACAGACTTCTATTTTGAATCATAAAGATTTTACCTCGACTGATTTAAAATCTTATTTATACCCATTCTTGGATAGATTTTAATTAAACCTGACCAACGGCATTTAAAAAGATTAACTGAGTGATTCGGGATTACCATAATTTTCTGGAATAGAAAAAAAAACAATGACTAATTTAAACATGATTAATTTTTTACTGAGTTTCAAAATAGAGTATAATTAAAATTTTCTGAGGCTGTAAAGCAAACATAAAATATGCTCTACATCCACATTTTCGGTTGTTTTGCAAAAATAAGTTTAGCCAAATTTTAATGGCGTATTCTACCGATGAAAATAATCAAGTTCTGCATATAAAAATTTTTGATATGATGCTTCCCTACGGAGATATAAGGTGTTAAAAATTTCAAATATTTATATTATTTTTCCTGTAACTTCACTGGCATAAAAAATTGGCTGATAAAATTTGGAGGATGACACTTTTTAAGTAGGGACTATTTCTTCATGAATAACTTATTTCAAAATACACTCCAGTGACGCAGTTATTGGAGGAATAGGGGACCTTTTTTGAAAATGAGATCGTACGCCACTGGTTTTTTAAATAATTTTAAAATGTTCAATCAATTAATTTGTGGCAATCAAATAAGAAGGTACTTAAGTGCCTATGTTGCTATTTACAACTTTCTATCGATTGCTAAATGTGTAACAAATAAATTCAATAGGTACCTAATATTTTTGAGAGATCATATCAGCATATTCTTCATTGGAATACTCCATATTTTATAACAAATTATGAGTTATGAGATGGGTCTTAGATTTAAAACTACGTATTTGACAAGTTTGACAATTTAATTGCCTTTGGCATACTCTGACATGTCAAAGCCAACCACGATTAAATCTGTGTTTCAATTAAATAAAATGTCTCAAATTAAATGGTACCTTCCTCTTTAAACGGGTTTATCTCAAAAAATATCTATTTTATGGATATTCAACAAGTATACCTTTTTTACGTAAAATACCATAAATTTTTATAAAATGATGGAAAATTTGGGGTATAGTGGAACAAAAATTTTTTTTCTAGAAATTTTGGTGGGGGGTGCTTTGCCCCCGGGCCCCCATAATTATTATCGAGGATTTCATATTATCATCCAAAGCAGCTTCAAAAATTATAGATCCAGCCAAAAAATTTTCAAAATTTATTGAAAAATACAAAAGTTACAGCAAAAAAACCATTTTTAATTCTCAACTTCAAGAGCTAATAACTCTACAGGGTGAGCCCGGAGGAAAAAATTTTATATGAACTTGTGACATTATTTTCTCATTATCTATCCATATCCGAGAGATTGCCCACCATTTCCGGGACACCCTGTATACATATAAAATATTTTCAAAAAAAAAAATGACTTGTTTCAGTACATTTGAATAATATTGTTCTATTTATTTCTACAGTTTTTATCTACCTCTGTTTTTGTAGTAGGGAGTAGTATACATTGTATAAACAATTACTAAACTATATTTTATGTTTTTATTTACAATTTATAGTAATTTTCCAAAAAAATATTGAAACAGATTTGTCCGTCCTTGTCATACACGGCAGAGAAATAAGTCTTTGTAATGCCATTTAAGACATTTAAAATAACACCCTTCGTCACTGCCTTTAGAAGATTTTCGACGACATCATGTTTGATCTGTGTTAGTACACATTTGCATTTTGTTTAATACGATAAATAGGCACAAAAAAACAAATTTTGCACTCTCATTTCAGTAGGCAGCATTTGAATAAAGGTCAACATAATCAACCTAGATAATCGTATGATTATGGATTAGAAAGTGGTATTACGGCTCCAAAAAATAAATCCAGCGTAAAAAATGACAAGCGACTAATAATTTGTCAATTGTTTCCGGCGAAACCTTGAGATTATTTATCCAAAATTTATGAAGAAAAAAATACAAGAAATCATTTGTTATGCCTAAAATGGCAACTTGTACCGATTATTCTTTAAAAGTAACTAAACAGCGGGTTTAATCAGTTTTTTTTGTTAAAACATACAGGGTGTTTATGCTTTAAAATTGTTCTCAGCGTTACTTTATCATTTTCAGTGATTTTCATAACGAGTACTCTTTGAATGGAAATAGACATTTACAATTTTTGAAACTTTTAGAATTCATAAAAAAAATTATAGAATCTATAAATAATGAAATTTCAAAAAACCTCCTTCACGAATTATTTTCACTGGTGATACCGTCTGAACAGCTCTTTATGAATAATTATTTGATTGTGTTGACGTATTCACAAACGATTTTATATTAAAAAAAAACTAGCTCGTTTTTAAGTAATTTTAATCTACATGATTTTAGAGTACAAATAAGGATTTTCTAATAGCCACATTGACCCTGAACGTCTCGTGTGATGGTTACGGACAATTCGAACGGCACACGCGGTAATAAACATGACCCACTACAACAATAGAATTATTTTACGACATATTTTATAGGTAATAATTATTATTTCCACGGCCGACTCTGACCTGGTCAACAAATTGTTCCTTATATCTCGTCGAGATCGATCGGTAGCCGTGACTGGGCATTTCACCATCGAGATCGTTGGACCAGGACTGCCAACAACACTTCCAATTTCCGATAAAGCTAGTCGTTCGCTTCTTTGGCACGGCTCGGCGCGGTGCGTTGCATTCGAAACGCGGACAGAATTTAAAAAAATATACACAAATAAATGCTTTACTTTCATCGTGTTATGTGTGTTTGAAACTGTTTCCATGTTGACGACGTTCAGAATGCGAACATAATTAAAAAAAAAACATAAATAACTACAGTGATCTACAGAGCAAACTTATGGCTCCAAAATCCTTCGGCACGACGATACATAATCACAAACATTCCAGTGAAACCGAGAAATTATCTGTAACGTTGTACGGCAACTGATGATTTATCTTAAACGCTTTGAACAGCAAAATTCTCACCCATGTTTCACATTTAGCCGGCGAGATCCAGTAGGGCAAAACATGCGGAGCCACCAAGCAATGCGTACGAACGTCTACTTAAAGGACATGTAGTTTATTAACCAGATTCACAGTTCCTGGCCACTGCGTAAAATCCAACTTCCATTGTTGCTCACGAACTTTGTACATCTCATTCTCCAGATATTAATAACCAGGAAAAAGCTTCTGGGCAGTTTCTTTGCAGCAGTTATTGCATTTCAGATACAGCCCGTCTCATGGGATTTATGTTTAACATATTATTTATGAATACGTATTTGGCCAATAAATAATTTATCTGATTTCACCTATTTTCGTGTTGTATTTATGAACAAAAGAAAATATGGCATAAAAGCTAAACGCTACGCACTAAAATATATGTGCAAATGGGTTTCTTTCTAGCTACTGAAGCTACTATACAGGGTGTTTCTGAAACAAGTTCGTTCCTTGAAAAGGCCGCGCAAATAAGCAAGTTCTAATAAACAATG
Source organism: Anoplophora glabripennis (assembly GCF_000390285.2). Taxonomy (NCBI): domain Eukaryota; kingdom Metazoa; phylum Arthropoda; class Insecta; order Coleoptera; family Cerambycidae; genus Anoplophora; species Anoplophora glabripennis. The sequence goes on along the minus strand of NW_019416467.1, from coordinate 114,428 downwards.
ATGGTCTAAATGCTTCTGTTTTCGAGAATATTAACTAAGAAAATTAACCATAAATGTAAGTCGACCCTGTGCATCTTGTGCACGTGCATAGTGTGTTGCAGTATTACTTAGCCGGCGTATGAAATTAACAGTACCGTGTGGCGTGTATTACGGGAATAATTATTACACCCCTGTCCTGTACAAAGGGTTCAAGAATAATAATGATTTTCAGCCCCGTGTGGAATTTTGCCAGTCGTTTCGACATCAAATAGCACAAGATCTAGATTTTACAAGCAAGATGTTTTTTACGGATGCATGTTGTTTTACTGGAGACGGCATACTAAATTTCATTTCATTCATTTGATGAGCTACAACATTCACTACTTGTATCATGCAAATCCTCACGTTGTACAGATATCTTGGTTCCAACAGCGGTTTTCAGAGAATGTGTGGTGTGGTGTTTTTGGTGACAGAATTTTTAACCGCCGCCGTCGCGTCGTTTGAAAGCATGTTTATTAGCACATGGAAACAACTTTGAACAATTTTTGTAGAGTATATCGTCTATTGGTAAGTAATTCGTTCATTCGCTTAATTTTTCTGTTACATTTAAACGAGATTTGAATAAATTTTAGCATTTTCTAACACAAAATTTAAACCGTCAAAACCACCACCAGGGCTTTTGCAATGAGGCGCGCGCCAGCTTCGATATCAAACGTACAGCTGGCTGCCGCAACATGGCCTGTTTTAAATTTGTTTAAACCTTCATGTGATTTTTTTTTTCTATTTAAAACGTAACATTTTAGACCATCAGTTGTTGAATAAAAGATACGTATTTTCGTGCTCTCTATCACCCTTTTCAAGGAACACACTTATTTTTTGAAACACCCTGTATACATATGCTGTGAAGCTTTTTAGATAGAAATTCTTTTTTTTTAAGATTATTATAAGCTATTATAATATGTATAGATCTATTACGACACATGACAATTGATTTTATTTTCAACTATTATTTTTTGTTTTTGTCAAATTTGACATAAGTTAATTATCCTTTTTTATTTTATTTATTTATCTTTTTTATTTAAAATTTAAATACACCACCGGATTCTGAACCCCCTTATTGGATTTGTACAAAATTTCATAAAAAAATTTTGTTGTTAAGTTGTTCTAATCATGGAATTTAATTCTAATCATGGAATTTAGTGCTTCTGTTCCACCAATTTTTTTATTTCAAATCTACTACACCACTATATGATTAAATGAAATTGGATCAGCTTGTCTGACACTATGATGATAAATTGGAATTAAACGAGTGAAAAATCATACGTCTAGTGAGCTGGTAGAATAATTTGATTTTTTGTAACTTTCGTCGATCGTGAATGACGTTTTTTTTTTTGTGAATTTTGATCTGTTTTTTTAATTTTCCCAAAAACTCAGACCCGTTGGGCCAAATCTGAAGACAGATTCGGATTCAGTGGAAAAAAATACATGGAAATACATGGGTCTGAATATCAGATCCGATCCTTTTTTTTTGTGGGGCTGTGTTATGAATCTCTTCGATTAGATTTTATGAAAAGAAATTAATTGCTGGTTATAAAATCATACATATATTATTTTAGTTATGTGATTATTTCTGCCCTTGCTAAACAGGGCCAGCAATCTATAGAATCATAAATAAATTAAATAAACAGTTGGACGCCGTACCAAAGCCTTTATTTTTGGGGAAAAAACTAAACAATTTTAAAAAAAATAATTTTGTTAAAATTTAGAATATAAACGGTTCTAGCCATTATGCCGATATAAAAAATACTCTCGTTTCATTGTTTACTCACTGTGCTGATATTTAGGTACTAACATCAGGGTTAACCCAGGGGTTTTGATAGCGGGTCCGCCCCTACAGAGCCTAGCCCGAGAACAACAAGGGCAGGTCAAAGCCAAAGGTAAGAAAGTTTATATTTAGAGATATATTTAACATTTTTTTATACTTTAATGTAATGTTTATTAATTTCATATCATCGGAATATCTAAAAAATATTTCTGCTATTTGCAAACATTTTTCAGGTACCCCGCCATATATCATTCAAGGTAAATTAAGATTCAATTGAAATTAAAATACGTGTAATGTCGTGACCCACAAACATTGCGTAACATGTAGAAAGATGCTCCGTATAACCAAAACGGCGAAGACTCTTATCCTGGAGCCCATTTAAAAACTCATTAAAATTGTAATCGGCGACGACTGTTTTCATAAAGTGTGTTAGAATTATCAGCGTAGCAACCGGCCTATGAGAGTACGAATTCCTAATGAAAGAGGACGTAAGGGTCAAAACAAACGGGCAAATTATTGTTTACAAGCAGACCCAAGGCCAAAAGAGCTGGAATAAATTAACGCCACTTAACTAAATTGCGCGTCCAATTCGCAACATAAGAGCACAGGCCGTGGATAGGTACAGTTGCCGGTGTGTATACTGCATTCGAGATGGGTAGAATTTACATGTTTATTATAATTATTCATTAGACCTTGATCGAGAGTTTTAAGAATGTTTAAAAATGGTAAAAATTAGTTTGTTTTCAATTTAATATATAAAAAAAAATAAAAAATCATATATTTAAATACCTAAAATAACGAAGTTTAGATACTATACTGGGTGTCTGCGAAAGGTTGGGAATCTCGAAGCTGTATTGAGCAAAAATGCCTTATTAAAATGTTGCTGGTTTCAAAGATATAGCTCGTGCAATGTTTGAATTTTATTTTGAAATTTTTCAATAATTTTGAAAACTGTCAAAGTATGAACAAAAAAATTGGCACTGAGTATTATGTTTTTTGACATGACAAATACGAATTTTTAGCTAATTTTGGCGTTGCTTGTATAGGGCGTCAATTATGTCCTATTCCTTTGACAAATAGGGGATTTTTTTTCCTTTAGAATTATGGACATAGTGTATTAAACATATGAAAGAACGTCCTTCGTTTCACACAAAAGTTACTCTATTTATTTTTCGATATCTCCCTCGGTTATCGAGATATTTGCATATACAAATTGAAAATGAATTTCGTTTTTAAGTAACTTTTATATACAGGGTGTTAAAAAAGGAGTGTAAAATATTTCAGGAGGTAATAGTATGAACCAAAATAAGCAGAAAAGTCTTAATAAACATGGGTCCGCAAAGTAACGGTTGCGGAGATATGGACCACTATTCGTTTTTCAAACATTTTATTTTATTAGGAATAAACCGACAAAGGAAGCTTTTAACAAACAAAAAACAAAGTTACAGAAGATGTTCAAAGTGCCCTCCGTCCATTTCCAAGCAGGCACGACATCTTCGTCTCAACGATATTCGAACTCTTTCGAAAACACCCTCCTTGGTTTGGATTTCTTGACACTTTTGATTAATCCGTAGCTGCAGCTCTTCCAGGCTATTTACAGGAGTACCATACACTAATGTCTTCAAATATCCCCAAACAAAGAAATCTAGAGGGTTCAGATCAGGCGATCTTGGAGGCCATAAAACAGGTCCGGCCCTTCCTACCCATCTATGTGGAAAAGTTTGGTGTAAATGCTCTCTAACGGCCATGGAAAAATGAGCTGGAGCACCATCATGCTGGAACCACATTTGTTGCCTCTGATTCAAAGGAATGTCTTCCAAAAACTCATACAGTGTGTTCTGCAGAAAGTTGAGGTAAGCAGCGCCTGTTAATCGGTTTGGTAAAACAACAGGACCTAGAAACCTGTCACCTACAATACCCATCCAAATGTTTAATGAAAAACGTGCCTGATGTCCAGATTCTATTAGAGCATGAGGATTTTCGTCGGCCCAAATATGCGTATTGTGAAAATTAAACACTCCATTTCTTGTGAACCCGGCCTCATCAGTAAAAAGAATGTTTGCAAGAAAACGAGGGTCTTCAGCATCATGACGTAGAAACCAGCGGCAAAAAACCAAACGTGCTTGATGATCATTTATTGGATTTAAGGCCTGTACTCGTTGCACATGGTATGGATAAAGCAGTTGCTCGTGAAGGATTCTCCAAACAAGAGGACCACTAATTCCTACCTCGGCTGATATTCTCCGCACACTCGTACCTGGATTCTGCTCTACCAGTGCTAGAATTTCTTCTTCTGCTCTAGGAGTGGATACCGACCTTGGTCTTCCGGATAAATGGCACTGTTTGCTCAAGGAACCGGTATCACGCAATCTTTGGTGAATTCTTCCAAACATGCGTTGTGAAGGAATCTGGCGATTTGGATAAGCGTCAACATAAAGACGTCGCGCTTCGGTGGCGTTCCCATTAGCACGACCATACATGAAATGCATGTCTGTTAATTCTGCGTTAGAGTAACTAGCCATAGCGAAAGAAAACTTGTGCACTGAGAACAACTGTCAAATACGTACTGTTTATTTCACTGAACATCAACCAACTATTATAAGAAAATACACAACGTTTTTGCAAAATAAAAAAGGGGCTAAAAAACATAAAATATTCCATATCTCCGCAACCGTTCCTTTGCGGACCCATGTTTATTGAGACTTTTCTGCTTATTTTGGTTCATACTATTACCTCCTTAAATATTTTACACTCTTTTACAGAGAAAAGCAGCGTACCTTGCTTATCAACAAAACTGTAATAATTCGCAACTATTGTGGAGAACGGTGAGTAATATGAATATTAAAAAGGGTCAGGATTTGCACTTACTTTATGAGTTGCGCAATGTTGATATAATTAATAACTATTTCCTTTCTGTTTTCAGTCCTGCAAGTAACTGTCCCGAAACTGTAAGTAAGTACTTGCCCAGTCGGTATAAAGAAAATATATGTGTTAATTTTACATTAACTACTTATGAAGATACTTTGAAAATTATAAATAGTCTTCAATCAAATAAATGGTTGTGGATTCGATTCTATTTCTGATAAAATGTTAAATTTGTGTGCCCCTGTATTATATAAACATATTACACATTTGATTAACTGTTGTTTGGAAACTGGTTACTTTCCTCAAAAATGGAAAATCTTTAAAGTAAGACCGGTACCAAAAGTAAACAATCCAAAAAGTGTATCAGATCTTCGTCCGATTTGTCTCATTCCTACTCTATCTAAAATTCTTGAAAAAGCAATTTATAATCAAATATATAACTATTGTTGTTCAAATAACATTTTAAACTCTTTTCAATCTGGCTTCAGAAAAGGCTTTAGTATAACAACCGTTTTATTGGAAACTACAGATATTATATTTAGGTCACTTGATTCTGGAAATGCAACAGCATTTATTTCACTAGATTTTTCTAAACCCTTCGATACGCTAGACCATGCTTTGCTAATCTCGAAATTAAAATTTTATGAAACTTTTGAAGACACTTCGTTACAATTTTTCAAATTATACTTAAATAATCGCCAACAGATGGTAGTAATTGATAATGAAACTTCCGCGTTATATTTCATAAGTCCCGGAGTGCCCCAATGATCGGTTTTAGGACCAATTCTTTTCTTGATTTATACTTATGATTTATTCACTTGTACGAAGGCTGGTGATACAAATTTGCAATTCCAATTTCCTCCCAGTAACAATGAAAATAAAATGAAAATAAACAAAGAATCAGAATCCATAGCTTATTCCAATAATCTGAAACTTAATCCAAACAAATGTGCGGTTATGTTATTCTGTTCTAAACCAATTCTGCAGGAATTACACGTAGGTTAAATTTGCACATTGAGGGTAGGTCATTGGAAATGTTGTCCCATATCAAAAACTTTGGGCTTATGTTTGACAAAGATTTGAGGTTTGTAAAACACGTCTCTTTGTTGATACAGAAATGTTTATACACCATTAAAATTGTTTTTTCTTCAAGCGTATAATAATACTTATATTATATAGTGCAACACCTCCTTTAGAAGTTGTCTATTGTTTAACTAGTACAAATATTTTTCATTTTTTAACTAGTAAAAAAATGTAACAATGTGTAGGTAAGTATCCTAGCAACGAATTAAAGATTCAAGAAACTTTGACGTTTCATTAAGTGTCAGTTGAAATTTGATGTCGCGTCGAGTCGTTTTTAAAATGTCTGAAGAAATGCAGTGCACACCACCAGAATTACTGGAAATTGCAAATACATCAGTGGCAACACTTATACCAACAAAGTCGAGAAAAATTTATGAAAATGCTTATGATAAATTCATAAATTGGGCGTAAGAAAATATTGCACATATTTATTCAGAAAATGTGATGATAGCATATTTTACACGATTATCCAGAACACTGAAAAGTTCAACTTTATGGGCGCAATATTCAGTGGTAAAATTAAATATTGAGAAATATTCAAAATTAATTACATTTTTGAAACGACAAGGTGAAAATTATAAACCAAAAAAGTCGAAAGTTTTGTCTAAAAAAGAATTTGACGAATTCCTGAATAAAGCACCTGATGATAAATATTTAGCAACCAAGGTATGTACTTTTTAAATTATAGGTAGATATATATTTAACCTTTTTATATTTGTAATACAAAATTTTGTTATAATTTGTAAACTTCAAGTTATTTTATAGTATCCATTACGAGAATAATAAACAATTTTCGGAAATAAAGATAGCTCATTGGAAGAATGTTGTAAAAACTCATAAATATAGATGTCTTAAAATTACGTCATGTTTTAGAATTTCCTTGCATTTTCCAACTTTTTTTATTGTAACAAAATTAATAATTCTATATTTTTTAGGTTGCACTAATATTTGGAGTCACAGGAGCTTGTAGATGCGATGAACTCATTCAAGTAAAAGTTAATGATGTAAAAGATTTGGGAAATATAATATTAGTAAATATTCCCAATACAAAAACTAAAAAACATCGTTCATTTACCATAATTGGAGAGTTTTATTTAAATTTATACAGAAAATATGCTACTCTTCGGCCAAAAGACATAACTTTTGATAGATTTTTTATTAAATATCAAAATGGCCATTGTCATCGTGTTGTAATGGGCATACATAAAATTTCAAAAGTGCCAAAAGATGTTGCATCATTTTTAAGGTTGCCAAATCCACATGAATATATACGGGGCATTGCCTTAGAAGAACCTCGGCAACTATCTTAGTTGATAATGGTGGAGACATTACAACCCTAAAGCGACATGGTGGATGGAAATCTACCAGCGTCGCTGAAGGATACATTGAAGATTCTGTAAACAATAAGAAACAGATAGCGATGAAAATATTAAACCCATTAGAGTATAATGAACCAAGTACATCAAGCGAAACTGTAAATATTGATCCTGAAAATAATTTAATCGAAGATTTTTCTGTTAATAATGGTACAATTGTTAACACTGAAACTGAGAACCTTATTACAAGTAACGTATTCAACGACAGAACTGTAAACTTTGAAAAAAAGACAGCCAGCAGCGCTTTAAATATCAACAACTGTACCATACAAAATTGCATATTTAATATTCATGTTAATAAATAAAGTTTGATGATAGACATGTAGGTAATTTAGATGTTTATTCGTTTAATTCAAATTAAAGAAAAATAATTGTTACATTTGTTTTTTTATTCATGAATAAAGTGGTTAAAACTGTCATGTTTAATTAATCAATAAAATGTATAAAATGTATAAAATAAATAGTATTACCTACCTACTGATTTTATTTTGTGCTGAGATTGAACATCGCGTTATCCGCTATAAATTTTCAAAATTAGTAATTTTTTATATTCACGCTTGAAGAAAAAATAGTATATGTCACTCGGAGTGGAAGGCTCATTATGTGTTTTGCCCAATTTGCTCAGCCTCGGCTAACGCCTCGGCGAGCAAACTTTTGGGCTCAACACATAATGATCGCCTTCTACTCCTAGTAACATAATATACTAATATATGAATAGATATTTACTTAATTATAAGTTACGTTAAAAAAATGTGCGAATCTCTAAACTAATAAACTTTCTTTTCGTAGTGACAGACATAATATTAATCTAAGGTATTTTCTTCAATTACCAAGATTTTAAACAGCTTTGTTTCAGAAATCTTACTCATTTAATGCGATAAGTATACAGGGATGGCCTTAAGTACGGAATAAAATTCATATCTTTTGAATGAGTTGATGATTTTTTATCCTGATAAAAATCTTAAATTTTACGTATTGCAACAAACGGTTTTACCTCTATTTATTAGGGATTTTGCCACCTGTGAAACGTTTTAAGTTATCTGTGAAATAAAAAACAAAAAGTGTATCAGTTCTGAAAACTAAAGTGATTTTCGAGACGTCAACGACTTATAAACTTCTGACAATAACAAATGCTTTTCTCAAATGAATTTAAACAATTTTTTTTTAAAATCTCATCAAATGAAATCAACCCGATACCAAAAATAACTACTATAGAAAGAGTATTTCTACATTTTACTTTAGATTACTTCTTAACAAAACAAAATTATTTATAAATACACATGAAATCTTTAGTAAAAATGGGAAAAAACAATAAGAATAAATAATTTCAAAAAATGTGCATTAAAAATTAACAAAGCATTAAAATAAAGCATATACATGTCTTGAACTTTAATTTCCACAACAATCTCTTTTTTAACATAAGTTTGCTTCTTTCGTAGGCAACATAACATTCGAGAACTACGTCGAAGAGCCTCGCGTATATTACCTGTCATAAAAGCCGAGTATGTTATTTCTGCTTTACCTAAGAAAACGTAACTTCCTGGCAAACTTAAAATACCCCGCCTATATCAGTACTAAAAAAACAGTTTCCTGTGTCGCTTTCGAGATTGTCCTCGACTCAACATGGCTCACTCTGACCCCATTAACGCCTTGCGGAAAATTTATGATTCGGATTTATGTGGCAGAAATAACCTTTATCCATACAAATTGATTTTAATTGCATGTATCATGTTTCTCCTGGAACTGCTCCTTTCGATTGCACCGGACAGTCGTAACTGTTTTATTTTGTCATTCATTAGCTCAGAATAGGTAAGATGCATACTGAGAACACATGATGTGTTGATAACCGCCCCCTTCCTTCCATATTAAGTATTCAGAGATTCTTTTCGTCTAGAAAACTACTTGTTATAAGATCTATCACCCTCTTGTGAGTAGAAGCGGGATACTATTTCTCAAATTTTCGAGTGAGAAACATTAGTATTGAAATTTGCAGCTTGATTAGTGGAATGGCTAAATATTTCCAAAATTAGTTTACTAAATTGATCATTTTTAGATAACTAGTGACAAAAAATATAAAATTTTTAATACAATTATATCTAAATTCAGGATTTTCTTCAAGTTCTAGATTACTTGACTCTCAAACATTGAAGATAAAGATTTATAAATAAAAAACCTCGTTTTTTTCTTACGAGTTAAACCTAACTAAAACACAAAAGATGTTGAAATTTTCAAATCAACTCTCTCCACCCTCGACTTGTTCGAAGAAGTTTCCCGAAAAGTTTTCATTACTTTCTCATTCGGCACAAAATTAATTAGCCAAATTAACAAAATACAAGAGACCACGTGCCGTTCAAGTACAACCGTCCAACTTTCGGAAATGTTAAAATTAGTTTTTCTTTCCGCAAACGGCATTTTTGTCAGTCGTTCCGTGCTTCGACTCGAGGATGGAATAAAATGTTTCGCGGTCCCGCAAACTTTGCCAATTTAAAGTTTATGTGGGGTTTATTTTATGGCATCAGATTATCAACAGGGAAATGGGTTGCCGAATGGGCGCCCAACACTATGAAGTCCGTTTTGGGCGCCTTATAAATGTCGAAAACAAGTTAATACTTTATACATTAATCACATTCATACTTTACAAATCAAATTCCTAAAATATGTTTAATATTTCACAAAATTCACTTGGAGGCTTTTTCGAATGAAAATTTGTTTTTTGCAATGGCCGCTATGGGATTGCAAACGGGATTGTCCTCTGTTTACAATTATTTCTAATTTTATTGACATCTCTCTCTTAACCAATGCTGCACTCTGTTTCACTGTCCCTAAACTATATTTATATTCAATTATCGTAAATATAGGTTTAACATTGGAAACTAATCATTTCGTCGAATCAAATATAAACTCCTTTTAGAATCCATACGATGATTTAAAGATTAGTAGGGTTGTCAGAGAGAGCCGCAATTCATTGGCGTGCCAAGCGGGTCAAACGAGACATGTGTGAGCCCCTGCCTCAGAATGCTTTTCACGTTCACGTAACGTTAATATACTGTTGTCTTTGTTATCGTGAGGTTGTTGGTTGGTGGTCTATTATTGTAGACAAATTAATTTGTTGCTTTTTAATAAATAATGCATCTGCTTCAACGTAATTCTAAATCGCTAAATCTATTCAGCACAAGTCGCGCCTTGACATCTTAATTACCGCGGCTCCTATTACTGCGTTATTGCATTTTGGAATATAACTTTGCCCAACATTACTCGCTTAACATTCATGTTAACTTGCAATTATATCAATACAAGTACCTATAGATTATATCCTGACAAATAATTGATAGATTACAACAGCACACAAAAAAAACTCGTGTGAAGTTGTATGCTATGCTCCAGTAGTGCTATTCATTTTGATGCCAATAATCTCTTATAGTAGGATCGTATATTCGATGCAAAGTAGAGCAAAAAGTTGTCGGTTTTTTCTCAGAGGAAAATTGTGTCATCATTTTTAGGAGGCGTAAGATGAACCATTTCAAATTTAAAATGAAATTGAATGTAAAATTTGAAATACCGCTGCATACGCACTGTGTTCTGGTAGTAGCTGTAGTCGCCCAGGTGCATCGAGTGTACGAAGTGGTTGGTTATACGCCAAATACTAACCTGGCGAGCTTGGTTGTAAATCAGAAAGCGCCTCCAAAAAACAAGTAAACAACAGTGGCGTGTATAGAGGTAAAATGTAGTACGTATGTGGAATTTAAAAAACAAATTGGATTTATAATAAATTACATTTAAAATAAATAGTTTATGAGAATAAAGGACTTTTTGTAGGAACAAGGGTGCCAGACGTGAACTGATCTCCTCGTCCCTTCATAATTTTTAAAGAAATTATTCAATTTCTAAAACCCTTAAAAGCGTATGGCACTGGATCCCTTGACAGGCAATGATTAATTACTTTGCATCGAATATGATCCTACTATAGTCAAAGTTTGGCTCCTACTATTTAGGGTTGGCCATTTTAATTAATAGAATATCAGGCACACAAAAAAGTCCAAACCCAAAGATCTAACATAGTTTAAAGTTTTAGTTCAAATATTATCACAAATGAGTAAAACTATCAAAATTCTCAATATTGAGTGAAAATGTACTCACTCAATAGATTCACTTCGTACCTTTATTGCTTTCACTCACACCGATTTTTTTACAGTATATGTTTCAATATTTTTCTATGTTTAAATTTTAATTTACATATGTTCATTTGTTATTATATTTACACATCAACCTTATTTAGATTTACTTTTTCTGTGCGTTAACGTTAATTAAAATTGATTGAAAATCTAGTTCCACAAAACAAACAGAACATGTATTAAAAAAATTATAAAAATAAAACAGCATAATTATGCAATTTATTTCAAAATCATCCTATAAAATATTGCCAAGCTTTTATAAGAACTTGAAATATGTATTTAAGAAATATTCAATTCGAAAAGAAACGCTTTTTGTATTTTTTTTTTGTTTGCGTTAAGGGAGATAGCCACTGTGATGGGTTAATTTCCATAAATCATCGGCGCGCTAGTGACAGACGAAGAATCGTGAGCAAAAGTGAAATAAAATAAAAAACAATGTCAAGAACACTACTGGGGATGTAGAGGAAGAACCATCATATGACCATCATGAGGCCCAGGCCTCGATGGTCCGGAAATTTTAAACGCGATATTCTCAAAACGACTTTTTTCAAACTGGTCGCATTGATAACTCGATTAATTATTATCAACCGATTTGCAATTTTTGTTTGTTTTATTCGTCTTTGCAATGGCTAAGGTTACACGTAGCCGATTTTGAAAATTTTGATTATTACTATTTCTTAAGACTGCTTAAATAAAAAAAAGGGCAAAAAATTGAAAAAAAATTCAATGAGTCGCCATTTTGTAAAAAATCTAAATAAAAAAAAGGCTTCTTACAACCATAACTACATTCGTATAGATTCTAATACAATTTGGTTTCTTTTTTCAGATAACCCGTTTTTGGAAAATCATAACTTATTATTTTTTAATAAAAATTTACATGATTCAAGTTGAATACAGGTACACTTAATAAAATAAAAAAATCCAATCGCTATATTCCTTAATTTTCCCGGTCAAAAAAATTCACGAAAACCGCTCACTTTTTCGGCCATCACAATGGCTATTCCCCTTAAGGTCTTAGAAAACACTTTGTATACAAAATAAATAACTCATTTTCAAAATGAAAAACGACATATTTAAGAACAGGGTCCTAAAAATATATTTTTAACAAATCAAGACAGATACAATTTTATCCTCACCATTCCTTTTACACAGCTGCTTGCTGTCCTTTTCACCCCCTAAAGTTAATATTGCGAAACGCGAAACATCTTTTGTAGATATAGGGAAGCCCCCTAAATATTTATTAATACCGGATAAACAAGGAAAGCGACGCCAACAAAACAATAAAAACACGGAAACGTAATGGTAATATAAACACCGTGGGGCATTTCAGTTTTCGGTCAAATACTTGCGAAATAAAAAAGAACGATAATAATAAGATCCAATTATTCCTGTTCCTTCGCACAAACGCCATGGCTTAGGGACATTGGTTGCGTGTGTTTCTACGTCACGTTTCTGATGGTTTCGGAAAAGAAAGCAGCGCTCTGCTGCTGCTCATAGGCAGACGAGGACTGTTATTTGCTCGCAATCTAATGACGGGTTGGGTCTTAAATTATAGTTGTTATTATGTGTTAATCGCAAACTCTATTTTTATTAATAGGTATACGGTAAAAGTAAATGTTTGTAATATACATAACATCTCATATAGTTCTTTGGACATCCGTTCGTTGTCCTTTTTTGGTCCTGCGGTCCATGCACAATAATGCACATCCACACCACACACTATGCATGCACAGTAATGGATAATACTGTTCTATATATGCTCCTTTGACGCGGTTGCAAATTAAGTAGTGATATTAATTTTAGGCAACAAAATTTATTTCCTAGAAATAAGTGTACAACTTTTGGATAGATATGTACTAACATAATATTATCCAAAACATTTTTGTATACATGGTGATTCACAACATATCCAAAAAAATTTGGGAATAGATGCGGCATGAGAAATGGAGTCAATATCGTAAAAAATTTTTGTAAAATCCTTATAGTTTCCGAGAAAAAAATTATTTAAGTTATAGTACATTCAACCACTACATAGCTGGATAACTGTAGTCTCTAGCGCCATTTGCAATACGCGTGAGAGCCACGTGGCCTCAGCGACTCCGAATACTTTGCATTCGTTGTTCGTCGATAGTATTTACCTGTTATCTGTGGTGTTTACAATACTTTTTTAGTAGTTAGTGTCAAAAATGGTTTGCATGTAGTTGATGGATATCATTTTAATTTATGGTGAAGCAAGACAACATTTGTGTTAGTTCGTAGAAACTGAGTAAGACAGGCCCAAATGTGTTTACATGTTGGTGGATAAAATTTTAAACAATTGTTGTTGTAACATTGGGTATGTCAAATGATTTTATTATTTAAAAACACAAATTAATTTTATTAATTAATAATAACAATAAAGGCAAATGGAGTTGAATTTGCCGATGTAAAATAAAATTATATTTATTTCTTTCCTTGCGGAAGTTTTTTGTCCATTTTTATCACACCTCCATGCCAGTCGCATTGTGCGCGGTCAGGTTTTACAGTGGACCAGTTTCCAGTGCCGTGCAGAAGTGTATTTTTAAATCATTTTCGGTCTGCCCTTTTTGATTTTTTCTTTACAAAATTGTATTTGGATAAGTTCTGAATCACATCTGCATAACACAGGCATACAAAAAAAAATGTTTCAAGACTCAGGGGGTAGACCCCCTACCCCTCCGTTTTTGGAGTCGCTGAAACCGAATACGACCATAAAAAAAATTTAACTAGCCATTTCCCCGTTACCATCCCTATAACCCCCTTCTAAGTGTTGAAATGTCAATTCTCATACAAAGTCGAGTAGGGTGTGTATTCCTATATTTTCTGGGCCACTAAGAACGAAGAAGACTACCAAAATTGAATTAAACCCCATCGTTACCCCCTAGCGTCACTTCTGGGAGTTGAAATGTCAATTCTTATACAAAGTCGAGTAGGGTGAGTATTCCTATGTTTTCTGGGCCTCTAAGAAGAAAGAAGACTACCTAAAATGATTAAGACCCCCTCGTTACCCCCTAGCGTCACTTTACCACCCCCATGCACCCCTTTATGGGGGTTGAAGTGTTAATTTTCATACAAAGTCGAGTGAGTTGTGTATGCCTACGTTTTGCAGGCTGCTGAAAACAAAGAAGACCGAAAATGAATCGAACCCCCTCGTCAACCCTGAGCACCCTTTGCCACCCACATACACGCCCTTATGAGAGTTGGAATGGCAATTTTTAAACAAAGTCAAGTGGGGTGTAATTCGGGGTAACTTTTGAGATGAGTCCCCTGGTCTCTCATAGTTCAGGGTACTTTTTTAACCATAAGTCCCCTCGCCTTTCCGAAATCGGAGTACTTTTTCAACTTTCCAAGGGGTGTTCGTGTGAAAACCTACCAGTTCGTGAGAAATAAGAGGGTTCACCCGTTGAACAGTCGTGAAGGGTGAGGGAACTTACGGTTGAAAAAGCACCCTGATTCGTGAGAGGCGAAAGGATTTACAGTGGAAAAAGTACTCCGATTTCGGAAAGGCGAGGGGACTTACGGTTGAAAAAGTACTCTGAACTATGGGGAATGAGGCGACGAGTTACCTAAAATCACACCCCACTTGATTTTGTATGAAAATTGCCATTCCAACCCTCATAAGGGCGTGTATGTGGTTGGCAAAGGGTGCTGAGGGTTGACAAGAGGGTTGGATTCATTTTCGGTAGTCTTCTTTGTTTTCAGCAGCCTAGAAAACGTAGATATACACAACCCACTCGATTTTGTATGAAAATTGACACCTCAACCCCCATGAAGGAGTGTATGGGAGTGGTAAAGTCACGCTTGGGGGTAACGAGGGGGCCTTATTCATTTTTGGTAGTCTTCTTCCTTCTTAGTGGCCCAGAAAACATAGGAATACTCACCCTACTCGACATTGTAAGAGAGTTGACATTTCAACTCCCAGAAGGAACTGTATGGGGGTGGTAACTGGGAAATGGCCAGTTAAAATTTTTTTATGGTCGTATTCGGTTTCAGCGACCCCGATAACAGAGGGGTAGGGGGTCTACTCTCTGGGTCTTGACATTTTTTGTGTGTGTCTGTGCAAGTAATTATTTGATTTTAGAAATCAAATATTTTGAAACTGATGAAAATAAATTACTCAATTTTCACAATTATATTATGTAACTAGTCTTATGTGTTAAATATAACATATAAAAATGTATATTTGGTAATTCAAAAAAAAACTGTAGCTTTCTAATAGTTTCAAGCAAGAGTTTTTCCCCCACCCATTAATTTAAGATTTTAAATTAACAATTGTAAAAAAATAAAACACTGGCCGGCAATAAACAATCTTCCTCTAATATTTTAACTCATCCTACCTTCTACCCATTTTCGTAACTGTAAATTTTTTTGCTGAACGGGATTTCGCCCATCTTTTTTTTGTATATTTTTAGGTCCATATATTTAGATTTCCGACAAATAGTTGACAGTAAATGGATTGACCTTGATGTTTCGCAATGCTTTTTACGAATAGTTTCCTGAAAGGTTTTTGATGAATGAGTAAATTATTTATGAATACAAGGAGTACACTCAAGGAAAACATATAAAACCGATTAAAGTCTCGGCTCAACTAATTAATATTAACTACCTAACGCAACCTTTTTTGTTGAGGTAAAACGTAAATCTACTTAAAATACGAATATTATAATTGGAATCAAAATTATGTCAGCAGCTTGTCAAGGAGTGTTGCTATTATCACAGTTTTTATGTAGATTTATAAAAAAATAGAAACGTGGGATTGGAATTTAGTCATAAAATATTAAAAAATTGTAGATTAGATTAAGCAAATGTTTATTGTAATCATTTTAGACGATTTTTGATAAAATAAATTATATATTTGACATTTCTTAATCAACTCATTTTGACAATATTCGAAATCTTGCAAAGCCGCCTTGATTGTTTGGATTTTGTCGTTTCTAAAGTGTTTATAAATAAAGCTACTAAAAATTGCAATTTTGCCGATTTGGAATTATTATTTCTGAATGAGTGAATTTCAAATAGAAAGTGTAGCAAATGTTGCCTGCGAATTTTTATTGCTTCAGAAGTCGAAAGTGCGCTACGGACGAGCATATAGAAATTTCAAAGAATGATACCAGCACAAAAATACTGGTGTTTCTGAAATGTCACTGCTATCATGGAGAAGTCAAGAACTTTAGTCACTCACTGGCGAGTTTGTGGAGTGAATACTCAATGATTAAGTCAACTATGGTAGGTAGGATCATATTCGATGCAAAGTAATGAATCATTGGCTGTCAAGGGATCCAGTGTAGCACGGTTTTAAGGGGTATAGAAATTCAATAATTTCTTTATGCATTATGAAGGGATGAGGGGATCAGTTCACGTCTGACACCCCTGTTCCTACAAAAAATCCTTTATTTTATTTATTTTACATGTAACTTATTATAAATCCAATTTGTTTTTTAAATTCCACATATCTACTACATTTTACCTCAATACGCGCCACTGTTGTTTACTTGTCTTTTGGAGGCGCTCTCTGATTTACGACCAAGCTCGCCAGGTTAGTATTTGACGTATAACCGATCACTTCGTACACTCGATGCACCTGGTCAACTACAACTACTACCAAAACACAATCCGTATGATGCGGTATTTCAGATTTTACATTCAATTTCATTTTAAATTTGAAACGATTCACCTTACGCGTCCTAAAAATGATGACACGATTTTCCTTTGATAAAAGGCCGACAATTTTTTGCTTATGCGAATACGATCATACTATATTTTCATAGAGGAGAACGTGGATATAAGTATCAAATACCCCAAACTAAGAGCATTTTTGAAACGTAAGAATGATGGCTATACACCTAAAAAGTCAAACGTTTTTACAAATCAACGATTTTCTCGTTCAGGTACTCGATAACACATATTTGCTAATGAAGGTAGTGCCTGTCTTAGGCAATGCAGGAGCATGCCGTTCTGATGAGTTATGCAAACCTACTCTCGTCTGGGTTTTGTTTCTCCCCTAGAAATTCTCAAGAAATATATCAAGATTAGATTGGAAATTAAAACAGAAATTTCACGCTTTTTTATGCGCTATCAAGCACGTAGATGTTACAACCAACCAGTCGGCAAAAATACCCTTTCTATGATTCCCAATAAGATTGCATAGTTTTTGAAACTAGTACATCCTGAAACATATACAGGCCTTTCATTCCGAAGAACATCGGCAACGTTACTGACTAATACAGGAGTTGATGTTTTAGCAATCAAGAGACATGGTGGGTGGAAATCAGCCACAATTGCAGAAAGTTATGTTGCTGACAGTTTAAGTAACAAAAATGAAATAGCCAACAGGATTCTTTACAATGACACTTCAACTCCAGGTTCTGTAGGTCGCATCATGCTGCTTTTATGGATCAGTCAGATAATATTGAGCATTCGGTGACTGAAATGGAGCGGTCAAATCATTTTGAGAAAAATGAGACAATTAGTATACGGGAGGGGAATAATTAAACAGATTTTACTAAATGTAATAACTGTACAATTACTATAAATATTCATTCATAATAATTAATAAAATGTAATGTTCATCAAATATTTCTATTTATTTGTTCGTAAAATATGCATTTATACCTCGAACTCGCTTTTTTTCCTAGGGAGCTAAGTTACCTCACTTACCTCCCGTTGTCGATAGCAACATCCACTTCTATGGTAAAATCCACTTGCCTCTTTAAAAACAATGTATTAATAGTCTAATTTACTATAGTGGGAGCAGATAAAATTAATTATGATAAAAGGGCTTACACTTATATTGGTCGATGCTATCCCCAAATATGACTCCGATGGATTATTTATTCTGGGAACCATAAAAGAAATGGTGTATTCGACACCCGTCAATAATACAGATGATCTTTGTCAAATAATTCAACATAGTACAAATGTCATTAGAAATAATCCACAAATCTTACAAAGGGTACCGTTTAATTTTTTGCATAAAATTAATATCTGAATGCATGTAGGTGGTGGACATTTTGAACCTCTTTTAAGACAGGTCAATAATAATTATTTATTCTTTGGATTTTCAGATCGTTTAGATCGATTAGATTTTTTAGAAAGTATGTTTTTTACCCTGTCAATTCTGTTTGCAGTAAAATTGTGCTAATTTCGTTCAGTTAATTCAGTTGAGTTGAAAATACCTTTTAAACAATTTTTTTATGCATTTACAAATTTAAATGCCATTTTGTTGAAAACGGTTGGCTTTAGAGATATTAGCAAGGTAAGTAAGTATGCCTTTTTTAGCAGAAAAATTGGGGGAAAAGATTTTCCCAGTTCAAAGTGAAATACACCGTGGCACAAAAAAGTTTTGGCAGTTGTGATGCCCTCTAGAAGATACAATTAAATCGTCTATAAACAAACCGTCCCGACTAAGGCAAGTTTTGAGCCGTACCAGATCTGGTGGAGCGATGTACAGACCCTTTAGACACACCCTGTATATTATATAAGGTAATGTTAAATTCTCTATCTCAACATGTAACATGAAACTAATTTTAAAAAATTCTTGCCTGTACAAAAACATTGATATCTTTTATCAGTCAAATATATCAATTGATATAAGCGGTTTATTGCAAAAATTCTTTGTGTAAACGATCATTTTAAATAATGAAACATTCCGCAGTTATTGACATTGTTATTAAACGTATCACAAAATAATTCTCCGGCTTAGATGGATTGTGATAAAGCAGGCGAAAACAAAAAAGCTGATTAATATGGGAATAAAAATAAATTTTTATCACACCCGTATGCCAGGTACTCCACTTAATGGCTTTGTGTTTATTGGCAACCAATATTAACAACACCTATAAGCACTTCCAAAGGATTGCAATAATTGTTGGGCTTACTGGTTTGTGACAAAATATCTCATGGCAACAGCGAGAAGATTTTTCAACGTTTATATAAAAAAATAAAACGTACGAAAAATGTTGAATTAAAGGGAAAGGCAATAAAAAAATATTTACTAAAATGTTCGATCCCCTAACTTTTTATATGTAGTGCGCTCTCTCTCACATTTACGCATCTCATCAGATATAATCAGTTGAACTGGAGCACAGCTTAGGCAAACTCATCTTGTTGCCATGGTAATCGACACCCGAGGTAGAAAGACATTGGCGGGAAATTTTAAGGTACAGTGCCGGACCTTTGAAAGTCGACGACTCTTATAAGCAAATTGTCTATAATTGGCCTTTGTGAAGCTGACTTGAAAATGTGAGGTTCAAATCGGCTGTCATTATGTCAAATTTAATGTGTGTCTATCATACTAGTTCTAGTGAGCAAAACAAATCCAAATTAGGTAGCAAATTATTTATTTTTCCAATACTGAAATATATTATACATTCTAACGGCTATTCATTCGCCGTCAACGAGATCTAAAAATGAAACACTTTTCGTCGTCAAAAAAACGCGATTCGTAAAGTAAGTATTTTTGACTATAACACTGCAATCTACATGGCATCGATGAAATTAATGTTCTTGTTACAATCCTCAGTGATGTTATCCCATGCGTTTTCAATTGCCTCCCAAAGTTCTTCGACGTTAACTAGACGGAAGTTTCTGTCCTAAATTTTTTTCACCATATATCCCCAGGACTTTGAGGGCCAAGGTAAAACATCGATGTCGTTATCAATGAACCATTCTGACGACAATTATCCTGCTTGAAAGTGAAATTCTGAGGATACAGCATAGTCACAACAAACATCAGGACTTTGGCAGCTTATCCAAGCCCAAACGTTAATGAAGAATCCATCGCTGCGCTGTGTGGGTTTCACATAAGGCTCCGAATACCATATAATCTCTGGTGGGTAGACACGGACAGAACTATCGGAGCAAGACTGAAAACTTTTTTCGTCCGAAAATATAATATTCTCCCAGAAGTTGTCTGGGCTTCCTACAAATTGTCTTGCAAACTCTAACCTCTGTTCTTTATACTGGGGGAGTCAAAGCAACTGTATTTGCGGCCATATAATTCTTCAGCTCCGAATCTTTCACCCGCTTTCTTGCAGTTCGCACTGATCCAGGAAAATTCGTCTCAAAGGAAGCCGCTACTGCCATGTCAAAAGGATTTATTCTTTGGTGGTGCTTACTTTTGGACGTCCACCTCCGTGAACATAACGTACATGACCCTCCTCAATCCATTTTTCTTTGAGTTTAAATATGCCGTTCTTGCATACATGCAGATCATCCGCAATGGCCAATCATTCTGAAGTAAAGTTATAGCTCTCACTTTCTATGGTTCCGTTAAACGCGGAATCTTGAATTACCAAGCAAATTACTAATGACACTGACATATAAAAACTTGTCATAATAAAAAGTAGACCACATCACATTATAACTGTTTTACATTGACAATTTATTGATCAATCAATTCATAAAGTCGCTTCATCAAGAAATTGGACAAGTGTAATGCACCAAATCTGCTGTCAAATAACTTCCTGAATTTATTCATCAAGTTCTTGACGAATTAGAGCATGTTCTAATTTTCGTCAATTTCTTCTTGAAGTTCAGAAGTACCAATCCAACAGATTTCCAGCCTCAGATCAGTAATGAGGTTATGTTATTGGAATATATAAATAATTGTGTGGCGTCGTACTAGTTTTGCATTGTTTCTACTGATTTGTTACTTACAAACACTAATATTTATACAACATGTATCAAAACGGTACCGTTGTTATATCACTACAACTATGAGTGGAAAGGTGACATTTTTGAAATTTATTTGTTTCTTTGATTCATTGGTAGAACTGATTCATACGTCAAAAAACTTGACAAAGTCTGTAGCAGTGTTAAACCACACTGTTTACCAATAACTTCGTGAATTAATTCATGAAGAACTTTGTCAATTTATTCATGAATACATTGTCAATGTAAAACAGCTATTAGAAAAATAATTCGTCCCCTTTCAAAGGGCTGGCAGTGTACGCCCCTACCGCGGTAAATTGTTACGGTAGTTCCGATTACAGAACTTTATTGGCTTATTCTTTTCTCAACAGATATCGTATAGACTATAATATATTTACAATCTAAAATTACAAATTGGTACAAAATTCTGAGAATGGGCGGGAAAGTAAAATATTTTAGAGAAATCAAACTTGTATTAATATTTATATGTATTAGTTTTTATTGTTATAAGAATAAAAATAACAATTAACATTTAGAATAAGATTTACAATAATTTGATCAAAGGTTAGGTCAAGCAAAGTTTCTAAAGTCATTAACTTTGATAGAATTTTTTTGGGATTTGAATAAGGCCCATCGATAGGGTTCAGACCAGGGTGGTATGGTGGTAGTCTCAGAATAGTGTGATCTTCTTTCTGTAAAATTTGATGGTCTTCATATTTTTTTAATGTTTTCTCATGCAATTTTATAGTATTGTATAATTCTACATTTAAACTTAAAAATTAGTTTCGCGTTTTCGTCCAGCATGAACTATGGCTGAGCATTGTCCTTTTGATACAGGTGTCACCACACCAAACATTTTCTTGGGCGTGAAAAGAATAAGTGTGCATTTCATACATATAAACAATCTACTTTCTTTTACTTTCTGGTACTGTTTTATTCTTCCTAAAAAATCTCTTGGATGTCATGACATTCAATTATACTCGTCGAATGGTCCTTGTTTTGCGCCACCAGAATCTTATGGCGAGCGAAAGCTTACGCAAAGTTTCCCTGGAACTTTTTTAAGTGTAGGTGTCGTTTTTGATAGAATATCCCATTTTGAACGGTCCTTCACGCCATTACACGATCGAAGTAATTCTAATTTGCTTTTTATATTTATTTTAGCGAGTATGGATCGATGAGGTTTCACCATTTGCAATGTTTTTTCTTGCTTCACAACATTTACTGGGCTCGCACTAATACCAATTGGCGTTGCTACTCTTTCTTGTACATTTTCCTAAGAAATTAATACTTCTTCTGTTATAAATTCAAATAAATTGCGTACAATTTCATGACTTTGTGCATTTAACACTGTACCACAAGCAATTTGAATTCCATAGCTCAAATAACATTTTCTCAAACTGCACCGATGATTACCGTTGAAAGTTCAGAGAATGAGCTCTGGTGGTGCTCTAATAACATTGCCATTGCGCATCAGATATACTTGGGGACAAGAGGAACTTAGTTAAGCTGTATAAACAGAAAAAAATCGATTAGTAGTAATATAATGGCAAATATAAAAATTCTCTATAGAAAACGAAACAGTTTTAAAAATAATATTTGGTGGAAACTGATGTTCCAAACGGATAATACTATTTAGTTTTTTGTTATATCATTGTGCAGACAAGGTCAGAGACAACTCTCTAATTTATTTTGGATAATTAAACACATTCTTTCATGTCGGAACGTAACAGTATGTCTACTGTCCCAACTGCAGGAAAAATCTATCCAGACTTAGAATAACCCAATTTTACAGATGTTGCAGAAACCGATTTATAATGTCACTAATTTTAAGGAACTTTACTCGGGGAGAACCAAGCTCAAAGAATATGCCACGAAAGGAAAGGCATAATTTATTATTTAAGCTTCAGCTCATTTCGCCTGACTGTGGAACGGGGGATCTGTCAAGATTTCTGATACTCTGTTATATGATTTATTTATCGCAGATTGGAGTTGGAATAAGTGAAAGAAATATTTCGCATTGGAAGCAATAAATATCTAAAATTCAGCGTAATGAAATTCTCCTCTATTGAATGAACTAACTTTTTTCGATGCCATGCTAGAGTATCTGGGATTATTATCAGAAAGGAGTTTTCAATAACTTTAATAATAGTATCTAATCTTATTTAGATGTGATTTGCACCATTTATCTTCAAAAATAAAATTTAAATTGACATAATGATAAATATGAAATTTTACTTATTTTGTTATTAAAAAAATAAATAATAATTTCTCCAGGATTGAAAATAGAATCACACAAACTTCACTTCACAACATACACAAGGATTGAATATAAATTTCACAACGATTTTAAATAAAATCTGTAGCACTGAACGTTTGGACATTGAATTTCAAAATTTTTCTTATACAACAAGTAACAACCACAGTTTTCATTTTTCATGTTAAAAAGATTAATCTAGATATTCAATATACAGGGTTCTTCACAGTAAGTGGCATATTAGACGTTTCAGAGGAACCAAAGACAATATGTTATACCGGAAGTAGCTGTCAACTTCGTTATTTTATTTGGAACACCCTATATATTATTGCATTATCGACAAGATAAATTAAAAATAAGTCAAAAATGTTAAAGCGTCCTTGTACCTAAATCTAACCGTTTTCGAGATAATCGCCATTTTACAAGAAAATTGACAGATGCAAGCGTTTCGAAAATTCCTTATATCTTTCTTCGTTCTGGGAGCTTTCACTTGCTTTTCGGAATACATAAAGAACATAAGATGCACTATCTCCCGCTAAATTATCTGAAGAAAATTATACTAAGCACACAAACAAAGACAGGTTGATGGCACTTGTATAAACACGAAGTGGGTGGAAAATAAAGAAAAACGCATAAGGTTGATGGCACTTGTATAAACACAAAGTGGGTGGAAAATAAAGAAAAACGCATAAAGAAATAAAAAAAGGTAAAAGCTCGGGCATGCATGTTACTCAATAGCAAGTTTCCTATTTTTAATCCATAGACAGGAAAAAATGCGGCATGTCATATGACATTTTGCGGTTGTAATAAGCGTGTCATGGTCACTTTTTATTCAAATATTATTTTCACATTTCACTCTTGATTAGGCAACTGTTTACGAAAATAGAACCCTACTTTGGAACCTGGCACAAAAACAAACGCCGGTATAATAATTGAACAATAATAACATTGTTTTTGGGTTCCTTTCATATTGTTACTCATAGCGTAACAAAAAAACAGTCGTAACATTCGACATCTCGAAAACGATACAGCGTTGCGATGGTAGAGAAAAACAAACAAGGAGGAAATATGAAATGATCTGATTTTACGATTAGGAATTACACTTTTTTTATTTAGTCATCAGTTTGGTAAGGAACCAGGTACAGATATACCACTCCTGTTTGGGATATAAACATTTCTCATAATTTAAATAGGACAACAAATAATGGATGCAGTGTTGCCAAGTCGATCTTTCCTTGATGTATTGAATTTATACAATAATTAGTTACATTTATTTTAAAGGTAAAAATTAATTATCCATTTCTAGGAAATTATAGTACACAAAAATATACAGAGTGTAATTAAAATATTTGTTCTAATGATGATGAAAAAAGAAGTTACTGTAAATATGTCAGGAAAAGTTTCGTTTTCGAGGTACAGACTGTTCAAAATTGTTCAAAACATGATTTACTTAATGTTGCAAAAACAATTGAGAGAAGCCAGATAAAATAATACTTTACTTCTTTTATAGAATATCTGTATGCAATTGTTCTTATGTCAAAAATATTTTCGACTTTTGAAAAAACTTCTGTGTTTGAACCGATTTCATTGCCTATATATTTATTTTCAGAGCATGTATTTTCAGAGTATGTAAAAGATGTTTATTAGTAAAAAAAACATAAATACTTGTGAGATTCGAAATATTAATTAATGTTTTTTCTACTCTACATCATTTTGTGGATTTGTGACATAAAATTCGCCTTTAAAGTTTGACCAGGTATTTTATGGGAGATAATGTTTATAAATGCGAATAAAACTAAATTCAACTTCTTGTACTCCATTTAATTGGGTATTTCATCATTTCTTTCTACTATCTTCAGTTCCTAATAGATATTACGTTATTAGATGAAAATATTGTTATTTTAACTTGCAAGTTAATTTTAATTCAGTTAATAAATTTTCAAGTTTTGATAATGAAAATGGATTTACGCAATATCAACTTAAATATCGTGGTATAGTTAGTCTAAGTTTTTTTTATGACATTTTTGGTGACACAAATCAATATATTTATATTCTTTCCGATCTCAGTTGAAGATCAAATTGCTAGGCAGTATGTGCCAGGTTCGGTCGCTACGCAGCAGCTCGGCATTGAAATATTTGAAAAACTTGTTCCCATATTTATTTAACCATACGTATATACAGGTCTGGTCGAACTAAACGTTGAAGTGGTAGAAATGTATACGCTCAGTTGAAGAAAGCGCGCGCGGGTACACGCCGCACAAACACAGCCGCGCTGGGCGATCGGCCATAAATTTCAGTTGGCAAATTGCCTAGCAGTGCAGTGCAGCATTGCGGAAATTTATTGTTGATTATTTTTATTTGATAACTTTTCTAACCTAAACTAACAACCTATCCTTATCCTTTCCTGGCGAGGATATGTTCATACACTTCTCGTTGGTCCTTACCGAGCAGTGATATATTTTAATGAAAATATAAATGTTTTTTGATGTGTTATAATCAGAATTTACCATCAATATAATAAAATTGTTTGAGAACATAAATAATTAAAATATGTTGTTG
This sequence comes from Anoplophora glabripennis, assembly GCF_000390285.2. Classification (NCBI taxonomy): domain Eukaryota; kingdom Metazoa; phylum Arthropoda; class Insecta; order Coleoptera; family Cerambycidae; genus Anoplophora; species Anoplophora glabripennis. The sequence continues at coordinate 88,646 of NW_019416467.1, read as the reverse complement.
GCCAAATGAACATAATAGAAATTTTCTACACATTATATACAAATTATTATTATTTTTTACCTTTAGCAGAAAACTTGTTTAGGGGCGCCTATGAAACTCACTAAATCTTATTGCTAGGCGTTTTTATACATGACTTCGGAAAGACTATACGAATGCCATAAGTAAACCGTTTGCAGAAAACAATTTCTTTATTAAAAGCAAATAAGAAACTCTTTTTTACTTTTAACTTTCTGAAACAGCTGATTACAATTACAATATTGCGATTTTCAAGCTTTTTACTTTTCTATGCCGTATCATTATCTGATAAGGATCCTCAAAAAAATGTATGTGTGTGTTGTACACCATATTACCAATTGCTGTGTTTTCATTCTAGTCATTGTTTCACGTTGTTGCGAAAATTAAATATACAGAAGAACAACATTTTATTGTTTTTCATAAAATTGTATAAGATTTTTATTTTCCTTAATGCTAATAAATTAACTAGTTCTTTGAGTTTTTCACTTCACTGCAATCACAGAAATAAATATCTTTAATTTTTGTTCCATATTTGTATTTTTCGTATCCGACTAATTGTGCGTATACTAAGGAGCAATTGAAATTTTTTATATATCTCCTGTTATTTTTAAATCAGGGATCAGGGGCATGTTTTTTGAAGTACTTTTCAACTTTTCACTCATTACTTCTAATTTTTTGGGCTATTTTCATACTTTTCAAACAATACTTTTCAAAATGACATTTGGGAAAGTAAATATGACATTTTAAAAGTGAAGTAATTTTCTAATTAGCTTTGGAGTGATTTGGAGTAACACAGCAATCTTAATGCTTTGAATGAATGTTAGGTTAGTTGTCACTGTCTGGAAATACGATTGCGTCTTATTTAAACAATTAACTGACAGGTCTTACTTCTCTATCTCGAAAATGAATACTTTCCGGATATTTGTTTGTAGCAACTCTTTGTCGACTATAGTAACGTAGAATCCTTCTTTAAAATTTAGTCAAGTATTTTAGTTATTTATTTGTTTCGGAAAGTACCCAAATTTGCCGATTTCTCCGTCAACACGGCAACACCGCTCGGCAGGAAACCTTCTTTGGCCTCGAATCAATATCAGCTGTGAGCGGCGCGCCTGCGCCGCTCGGCTGACCTTGGCCTTGGCAAAGAACGAGTTTTTGTCAATTATGTAACCGGCGATGAGCCCAGCGAGCGGGCTCACAAAAACCAGAATGGAACGGCGTCGTATATTTAGCGGCCGAGTGATCGATCATCGGCGTAGAATTGCTCAATGTCGAACGGGTCGAACAGGGTTTCTCGCGGCCCATTCTGGGTCGGCTGTTTCCACTATTCCGATGGGGCTTCTGTATGAAAAAAGACGTAATTGTTCGCTTTTAGTCTTCGTTCTTATACAGTGTAGGACGAAGTGACAAATATCTGTTAAAATTTATTCGCCGAAGTTTCGATTGCATTAAAAATGAATACATTAAAATTGATTTTCTATTTTGACCAGCTGAAAACGATACCGTAGTCAGAATTTATGCACAACCGGCCAGATCTTGTAAAATCTACATGTATTTAGGGTGAAAATAGACCCAAAAATCGCTCAATCTAACCAAAGGAGTCCTCGCTTTGCTCAGACTAACGAGATTATGGTTAATCTTTGTTTCTAGAGTATGTTACTCTTTTATTTTCTAATGTTCCGTAAACACCATTAGGCCTTATTTGTAAAAATAAAGTAAGAAGGTGGAAGAAAAAGGTTTTGCTTTATTTAGTATTCATAATCTTTCCCTTTTCCTTGCAAGTAAATCCTCGCAAAACGAAGGAAAAGCTAGACATGTGCGAGTTATACTCAGTAGTATTACCCTTTAATATGATGGATATTTTAAAAAATTACTAAACGTCATTATGAGACAACGTTATAAATAAAGAAAGTTTCCACACCACTCATGAAGTATTGCCTATGGTGCGTTACCATTTTTTTATAGTGGATAGTTCGCCAGTAGCCCTAGTTTCCACATTAAATTGACAATTCTCCAGTAAACAACATTCTAATATTTACAAAATATATTTTTTTAAGTAATAACACAAATTATATTGAAAAAAGCCATAATAACAATTCCAAAAATAATACCACATCTAAAGACAATCACCCAGTCAGTTTCCGGTACTCCATTATCACTCATCACTATCACTATTACTGACATTGACAATAAAAGGATCGATGTCTTCATCAACCATATTATCTACATCTCACATTTTCTTTTCCTCTTTTTCAGCGTGACTAATACACTTTCTCCAGTCTTCTGTTGTAACGTTTTCTAGTTCTTTCTTAAGATGGCGTTGAACATGGGTGATCTCTTTGCAGGCAATGAAATACACGTAAAACAATTTCGCACTTTACAACTAGAAACAACTTCGCCCTACAAGTGCTATATGCGAATGAGATAAATAATTCATATTTGCAATAGAAGCTTTTCTAGACTAGATGCATATTTTCTGAAGGAAATCCTTCGGTTTTAAAGCAAATGCTACTCTTTATGAATGCCAAAAAAAGTGAAACCTTTTCCTTTGGAGCAACACCTTTTTACTCCAGGTTCAATTCTTTTCCTTTTTTTATGAATATAATGTGAAGTAAATTGCTTTGATTTCTGCAAGTAAAAGCTAAATCCTCTTCTTTATAAATACGGCTTATTATCACGGCTATATCTCAGTGGGCGTTGACATTTGTATTCATCTCATTTCAGTTTCAAAAATCTATGATCGAGCATGCTCTCAATCGTTCTGAGATATCCTACATATACGGAATGTAAAAAGTGGGAATGTCAAAAACAAAAGCATATACTGGTATTTTCCAAATTTATGGACACATACGAAAACTAAAAATTGTCCATAAACCCAGTTTTTAAGCTACATTGTGTGTTTTTTTTAATTGGAGATTTAACGTCGACCTACTCACGTGTCAAATTAGTTATTTCTATTTGGTATCCTGTCATTGAATAGACAGAATTACTTTTCATTATAATTTAATACTTACACAGCCCCTCAAAAAAAAGTGGCAGGTCCGAAAGACAAGACCATGGTATCCTTATGGTTTTGGGGTCGCTGAATCCGAATCCGGTGTCCGTTTGACGCGATTAGCTCTGGTTTAAGGTCAGTTCAAGGTCAAATGTAGAAAATCAATTATCAACAAACTAAACCTACGTATCTACACGTTTTTGGAGACGCCGAATCCGAATCCGGTGTCCGTTTGACGCAATTAGATCTGGTTTAAGGTCAGTTCAAGGTCAAATGTAGAAAATCAACCCTTGTTATTTTCAAAATAAATATCCATAATTTGGGGCCCTTTTTCGATACATGATGTACTACATGAATTTTGTTTAGAATTTCGAGAATAATTGAAATATGGAATAATATACAGGGTGTTCCATTAAAAAAAGCAACTTTGTTTCGTCATGACTTTAACTGATCCTGTATAGTTAATTTTCTTTATTGTAATAGATTTAAAAGAAAAACTAAAATATTTGTGTCTTATGGTTTTTCGATAGCTATCTTGCTTTAGGAGATAATCGACCGTTTCCATACATATCACCCTGTATATAAATATTGAAATAGAGACAATGTTGAAGAAAAAAAAATTTAATCTAAACAACACTATTAAAAGTGTAAAACTAAACATAAAAAAAATTGTAAATAAGTGCATTTCGTAACAGTTATGGAAGTTAAAAATGTACAAAAGATATTCAATTCTCTGATATCTTCTTATTCCGAACGAAAATTAGAACTGAAAATGAAACGTTTTTTTGTATGTTGACGACAATTCAATTGATGTAAGTGTTAGAAATAAGTCCAAAATGTCGATACGGTTCTTAAAGCGTGTAATAAGTTGTGCCAAAAAATAGATTAACAATAAACTACGATAAAACTACGATACGCGAAATGGCATAATATTCGAACGAATTGAATTTCTTCCAAATGGATGCGTCATACATTTTTAACACCTGAATGCAAATATTGAGCTAATATTTGGTGAAAATAAACATGTAAACATTTACGGTTTTAAAATTTTTTCCTACTGCCACAATAATTATTTGACACGAATAAAAGTTAAAATCAGGACCAGTTTTCTAGCGTTTTTGTCTAATTAAGCTTAGTTAGACCATAGAAAAATAGTAAACAAAAATAAAGGACTGTGACAATAAAATACATACATACATAAATTAATCATTTAATGCCAACTTTTACATAATAAGTTTAGTTTTGCTCAGTACCGCTAAATTATACGTGTTATTTGTTTTTAATTGCCTGTTCATTAAAAGCTCGTAAAACTGGAACTTTGCAGTCTAGGAAGTGTACACTAGGAGAATAATAAAAACCATATGGTAGGTGTTTGCCGTTATTTGAGCTGCTTTAGAGGCATTTGTTAGTGCTTTTTGCAACTCATTTTTTACCAGGTGAACTTTGCTTACATAAATGCCATACCCCGTCCATTTGTTTGTATTCCCTCTTTTACAAAATACAGGGGGTTCGAGAAAATTATGACATAATATAAATTGTTAATTTTACTATTATAAATGTCAAAAATAAGTTCCTATAAGCATGGGTCTTAGAGCTACAAGGTGTTTCAATTAACAATAAAATATATGAAATTATTATCTCAAAAACTATTGGAGATGCAAGTATGGAATTTGGTACTAGGTATTTAGGATGTAACATTACGTGAATGAAGGAGTTTTTCCACAATTGAAATTTAGAAACAATATCTTATATAGATGTTGCCTTTTTCGTTCTATGAGCCTCCTAAAATAAAAAAAAATATAAATAGCTGTTGATTAAATGAAAATCTTGAAACAAAATTCGGTGTACACAATATGTGCTACGTATGCAAATGCACAGTTCAAACCAGTACCGTAGATGAAACATATTGCTACCCCAATTATGTAATGACGCAGAGATACCGTATTGAACAGCTTTTATAAAATAATTTAATAAATTCTACATATTTTACATAAATGAATCGTCATTACAAATTGCTAATTTGTAGCATAAATGATTTTAAAAAATGTTTCCAATGACAATAATTTTAGAATGCTCTGAACCACTGATTCCAGGCCACGTTAAATGCCATACATTTTCCAAAGAAAACTACTTTTCAATATCTTCATTTGTTTGGAAGACAATAATTTTTATTATTACAAGTTTTCATTTAACTTGCCTTATTAGTATGGGTCAAACCTTGCTACTGAATTTTAAAACAGTTATCCACAACTGATTGAGGTGAAATTTGCCTACACGTTTAGTTTGGATGACAATGCATGGTTAGCTAAGTGACGTCATTACAATATTGCGGGCTCTCAAAGATGGCAGACTAGTTATTTTTTATCATGATATGAGTATCAAATGAAAGGGTTTGCTGAGAAGAATACGAAAATAAAATGACGTCACTAAAAGCTTGTTTAAAAAAAATATGCATGAGCTTGTTTAAAAGTTGAACTCCCAGTAATTTCAAAAACAAGTTATATTTATTTCTTTGTTTTTTTAATATGTTATCAGTTATTTGAAATAAGTCAAAATTTAAATAATTCTGTACTTTCAGATTAAAATTTTTAGTCACACTTTATATACATATATGACTAGTAATCCATATATTGCAACAATTTTTAACACATAAATAATATCAGTCTAAGATTACAAACCATCCTGTATTTCTGATATTTAACATTTCCTACAAACTTTTCTTATTTTCCTGAAGGAAAGGTTTTCTTCAGGTTTTTCTTCCCTTGTAAATTCTTTTATTCTTAAATATTTTTGCGTAGTTATTTTATTAGTAACATTAACGAATTTTTGTATGCAAATATGATTTAATTATTTTTTTACCTGTCAATAAAAATAAGATAGTCTATAGTCACAATTTAGATAATCGAGAAATCTGTGGTGAGAATAATTTATTTTATTATATTTTAGAGTGGGTTATTTATTTTTAAAAATTTGGTCACTTTCAATAAGTTTCTTAGAAGGAGTCGATTGAAAACTTTTAAACTCCACAAAGTATTATTTTCTTTTTATTATTAAATAATCAAAATTTTTATGCCGAAACAGATTTGTAGTGAATATTTGTTGGTGACTAATACGATAAAATAATCTAATCTTTTAAGGTCACTTGAAAAATACTGGTACATGAATAAATTTGGTCAGCGGTGGGGAATTCTCCCTGCAAAAGGTCACATCTATGCTAGGACATCAAAGTTCAGTGTTAAAAATCGGTCAATTTCTGCCCCACTCTGGAACTATCTGTAGCTATATATGATTCCAATAGGCTTGTATTTGATAGAAATACAGTTCAGGTATTTTCTAGATAATATACCTTTAGACCCACTAAGGAAGTGTTGGTATCAATTAGACGGGGCTCCACCTCATTGTCACATTCAAATCGATCAACAGTTGACTGAAATGTTTGAAGATAGATAGATGAGACGCCTAGGACCGTGGAATTGGCCAGTGAGGTCTCCCGACCTCATTCCATTAGATTTTTGTGTTTGGGGAGTAATAAAGCAGAAGTTTATTCTACACCTGTTGCTTCAATCCATAAATTCCTGCAGCTGAAATAGCAAAAGCGGTGACTGATGGTGTCTGTAAAATCCACAAGTGCTTAGCTGTTAATGAGGGGTTATATTGAACACTTATGACTTTTTTAAGTCATTTTTTTATCTTATTGCATTATTATTATGAACATACATAATTAAAATTCTGTATTACTATGTACGAAGTTGATTTTTTAGAGTTCTTCTTATCTTTATTCTGCTCATTGGTGGAAAATTGGAATATGTCTTATTAAAAACGGTAAATGTTCTGCTTAGAATCCCATTGCAACGTCTGTGAATAAATAATAATATCTAAATAACTGGCGACAGTTTAGTTGTTTGTTTTGAAGTTTTGCTAAAAATTCTACAGCTATCCTCGCAAGAAATTGCATGATTTTAGATGTTTACACAAAAAATAATAGATAACTTAAAAACTAGAAGAGATAGGTATAGGGAACCCAGATACCGTTCACAAGAGAATAAAATTGTGTATCAGAATATAGAAAAACATAAAGGGAGTTCCATTTAAAAAAAACGACTTATGAAGGTTTGAAGTTAACTAAACTCGTCATTAAATTTCTAGCACCCTGTATGCAATTAAACCACTTTGAATGTATGGATGGGAAGCCTAGGGGTCTACCTATCCCCCTATAAATATCGTTGCTTTATCTTTCTTACTATAAAATACACATGGTTTGACTGTTTCTATCCATTTTTTTTTAAATAAATATCTCGAAAATAGTTAATTTTAGGAATAGGAAAACTTCATAAAAGTCCACCTAAAATAATTCGTAGAATGCAATAATATATAGGGTGTTCCATTTAAAATAAGCAAGTTGATGGCGACTTCCGGTATGACCGGAAGTGGTACGTGGACGCCATTATTTTAGTTGAGAAGAGCATGCCCGAAAACCCGGTATCCCAAATTTACAAAATTCAAATCGAAGTAGTCTGTGAAATAATTCTAATGGGCCGTCACCGTGAGACACCCTGTACAAGAATCGGTTTCTCTGAAGTGTTTACAAAATGATAAATAGTTTATTTTGTTCAAATTCCATATTTGGTTTTTGGCCAAGATTTTGGGTTGCCTGGCCCACAGCGCGTTGGACAGCACGAAGTCCCGATATGAATCCTTTGGACTTTTTTGTTTAGGAGTGTATGAACCAAAATATGAACCGAACGCCTATTGTCGATGCATCAGTTCTTCAACAGAGTATTTTTGCTGCAGCTAATGAAATTCGACAAATGCCGTGAGTATTTGCACGTATGCGACTGATTTTGACCGTCGTTTTGAAGTATGTTTATTAGCAGATGGTAACAACTTTGAAGAATTTTTGTAAAGCATATCGTCTATTGGTAAGTAATTCGCTTATTCGTTTAATTCCTGTGTTAGCTTTAAACAAGATTTGAACAAATTTCAACACCTTCGAAAATAAAATTTAAACCGCCAAAACCGCGAGCAGCGCTTTCGCACTGCGGCGCGCGGCAACTTTGATATCAAAGGTACAGCTGGCTGCCGCACCAGGAAAGGCATTAAATTTGTTTTTCCACTACTACCCTATAAGCCCACCGTTATCGATCTATCTTTGACGCGTAAACTTCCATCTTTTTGACCTGGGTGAATAATGATGACCTTGATTTATTAACCAAGGTAAATAATGAAAATGACACTTGACACTTATAGAAATACAGAACCACGGCAGAACGTGGAGGTTATGGAACACGTTTTTAATAGATATGAAATATCCAGAACATGTCAACTGATAATTATCAGTCCACGAACTTATCGGAAATAATAGTTAACTGTGCAATTGTGGCATTTCATATTGATGTCTGCTCTTCCAATGTTGAGCGACGTAGTAGTGACACCAGCAGCATTATCAGCTTGATTTCCGGGCACGGAGTGTCTTGGAGAAAACGAAGTGCTTGGAATTGTACTCGGAGTGGACGAATTGGGTGAAACATCACACTGAACAGTAGCACTAGTAATAGTTGCAGAGGCAGAAGGAGCGACAAGAAATGACGACGACGTTTGAACACTTTGCACCATTCCGGCAATGCGTCTCTTATCTGCTATTGATTTTTCAATGTATCCTTCTGCTACCCCTGAAGATCGCCACCCACCGTGACGCTTTAAGGACAATATATCGCCCTCATTTTCAGCCAATATGGTAGCTGAAGTTCTGCGAAGGGCATGACCGGTGTAATTCTCATAATTTTGGAGTTTCAAGAACTTTGCGATCACTTTGGACATATTGCTAATTGTGTTGTGCCCCATATTTTGCCGTGTTGGCACCCCATTCGGAAGCCAATAAATAATCTTTGTAAATCTGGTGTAGGCCTTTTCCCCAAGTACTTTTTTACCACCTCAATCCACAGGGGTTTCATCACGACAAATTTTCTGGCTGAACCATTCTTACTGGTACTTTTATTATAATTATATCGCTTCGAACATCCACATCACTCGTCAACATTTTGCAGAGTTCTTCAGTTGTACAGACGCCTGCAATCCCAATGACAGGAATTACCTGTAGTGTATGGAATTAGTGAGTTTACTAAAAAAAATTGCCTTTGCTGTTCAAAAGGCGGCATCAGGTGCTTCAGTGAGAAATCTAGTAATATCCCCTTCTGAAAACACAGGCGATTTCTTGGATCTGTAAGAGGTGTTCTTTCGTTTTAGGCATGCAATTAATTTATAGTATCTTCCAACGTCAATATTTTCTTTTAATCTGAATTTTTTTACAATTTAAAGCGTAATGTTTCAGAACATCAGTTGCTTATTAAAAGTTGCTCATTTTCGTACCCTCTATCACACTTTTGAGGAAACGCACTTATTTCAGAAACACCCTGTACAATAATATCTCTTACATGCATAACAGAAAACTGCCTATTGTTATAATGTGAAAATATGAAAATTGGAAAGGAGGTATTATAAAACATCGGTACAAGATTATGATGAATGATCAGAGGTCTGGGTATCTTTTTCTCCTCACTTTCCAACGGCGCACCCGGTCGACGAAGCCCGGTGAACGAATATAAAAGCAATTACGACCGTGTGTTGCTATCCGGCCGCTGTTGCTACGCTGTTATGTCATTTATTCGTGTTTGTAAGCGGGCGATCATTCCAAATCGCCTTATTAATGGGAACCGCTCGGGCCTCGCCAACCCTAGCACACTTTTTCCAACCCCGGAAATAAGCTCCCGCTCGCGTGGGACTAGCCAGAAGTTTAATGGAATTTTCCGACCTGCGATGTAAACATAGAGGGTGGACGCGGGGAGGACGGGAGAGGAAAGAATGAAAGTGGATTTCGGAAGTGGAGGAAAATGTTGAACTAACTCGATTCAAGTTAGTCAAAATATATTTTTGTTGACTTTGCAGCAGTCATCCGGAATCAAATAGGCGAATGACTGGAATGTTTATCCGTACACTGCAAAAAATGTAAACCTTGAAAAACGTAAAATTACGGCACGAATCATTGCCAATTCTGTTACCTATGATTCGTGCCTAAATATTACTGAGCTTATATAAATTTACAAAAAAGTTGTAAATTCACATCGTAATTTTAAATAGATTTTAATAAATACTAATTTAATTTTACCTTGTAAAACTGTAATTTTACTTTGTAAAATTGTAATTTTACTCTGAAAAATTGTAATTTTACATTGTAAAATATTAATGTTATCATGTAAAATTGTAATTCTACAACTTAAAATTGTAATTTTAATATGTAAAATTTTTGTTTTACACACCATTTTTACAATGGTGTTGTAAAACTATTTTGTGTTTTTTAGGTTCACACAGTAAAATTGTATTATTTAGGCCCGGTACTTTGAGTCTCGGTTAAAGCTGGATTAACTCATCAGACTGATTAGACTTTACATATACTGATTTATTTTATAAATCACAGTCTAATCGCTTGATTAGTTAATCAAACCTTAACCGAGACTCAAAGTACCAGGCCTTAGAGATATTTTTACACCTACATGAAGAAATGCAGTGTATTTTCACTAAATAATGCATATGGTGTAAGTAGAAAATTTTACGTAGATATAATTTAGAATAATGTAACATTTAAGTTTCATACTACAAAATTATAATACATAACCTTTTTTTTTACTTTTTCGTAAAGGTGTCAAACTAACTTAAATCAATTTCCATCAATGTAATTTTGTGAAGAAAAATTCAAAAGTGATCTGTGCGCTGGCTAAACTTTTGTTATTAATTAACAGTTAATAAGTTTGAATACACACATTTCACATAAAATGTCACTAACAGCAATGCTATTGTACATAAATATTAAATAATAAAGTACTTATTGTTAACTTCAAATTTAAACTTCGTTAATAGCTATAAATTTATTAAATTCCAGTAGGATATGCTATTTAATTCCGTAGCGCTGGATTTAAGTAAAGTAAAGTAAAGTTTAAGTAAAGTAGTTCTGAAAGTTTTTGTTAAAATAATGTTTATTGTGGACAACTTTGACTATCTATTATCCGAAATTAAATTTAATCAAAAAGCAAAAACTATAATGTAATGTAACCTCCAAGTCATCCGAGCAAACCCAAACATATTAGAATTGGACCTCTTAAAAAAGTTATTAAGTTAGTTTAAATATTAAGAATAAGTATATCATTAAGAATGGGCAATCTCTAAACAGGAGTTACTACACACCAAAATGTGTTCTGATTTACTGAAGTAACAGAGAGTATCTAATACCCTGTACAGATAGCGGCAAATTCAGCATCAAATTCATAATTCTCGAGCCAAAAAACATAAAAACACCAATTTTCGAGTTTAGAGATTACCCATTCTCTACCCTGTATATGAGTATCAAATCAATGGTTAAGAATTCTTAATATTGTTAAATTTTAACTATAATAGCCACTTTTTGGTACACATTATCAAGTCAATAAATTCGTTAATTGTTAACAATTAAGACATTGCTTTTTTAAATTAAGAGTTGCCTACAGTAATCCATATCTTTTCGAGGAAAAGAACTTTTTTCGTATAGAATAAACACGATTAAAACACAGTTTCATAACTCCTAGTCTAAACTACAAAATAAACTATTTATTTTATTGTAAAGGTATTACACTATAATCCTACAATTATGTACTAATGTTTAAGAGTAAATTTTGTAATTAGGAAAGTTATTTAATAATTTCATTATATCAGGCATGTGTATTTGCGTAGATTATTGTTATTTTAGATAGCTTCTGATTCCATCCTTGTCTGTGGAATTATTTCTTTACCATATCCAGCATCCAGCTTATTATCGAAGAACTATTTCATACTATATGAATTGATTAGAATTAGCTTAATACCCTTATAATGAAGAACAAACTAATAATGAAACAGATGTGAGTAAAATATTGTGGAAGTAATTCAATGCTGGTCGAGGCAGAGTGGTTATTTCTCATCATATTATTAATATTTATACCTAATAATAATGTTATGACAAAGTAAACTACTTCGACACATATTTATTAAAATTATAAATTAGTTTAAATAACTTACCTTTATCTTTTTTAAGAAAGATCACTAATTATAAGTATAACGCACAATATACGCACAACTCACTACTACAAGTACTCAGCGTGGTCTGTCTGACCAATTGCATCATTGCTAGTCTAGACGCGCTGTTGTTTCTACATTAAATCTTCTGTAAATATACTTACCCTTTAATGTAAAATCACATAACCAAATGAAAAATACATTTTTATTGTAAAATTTTTTAACTGTGGTAATAGCACGGTGTAAATTTACCGAAATTGAGATTATAAAGTAAAAACACATAACTTTCTTAGTAAAATATAAATATTTTTATTATTACGAAGAATATTTAATTTTACTTTACTTATTATGTAATACTGTAGTGTAAATTCACAAATGTATTGGATTTTTACACCAATTTTTAAGAGTGTACCTACAGGGTAAGTTTTAAGGTATTCTCTTAATAAAGAAAAATCTTTGGAAATGTGAAATAATGGGGTATTTTTCCTTAAGCTGTAAAATTAATGGAAATTTTATTTTATTTATACATCACCCAACAAAAAATTCCATTTACAGGATGCGTAAATACAGGAAAAATACAATACATGTATAACCAAATAACATGATACTAAAAAAGAAGAAAAACAATAAATACAGGGTGTCTCACTGTGACGGCCCACTAGAATTATTTCAGACTACTTCCACTACTATCGATTTGAATTTTGAAAATTTGGGATACCGGATTTTCGGGCATGCTCTTCTCAACTAAAATAATGGCGTCCACGTACCACTTCCGGCTATACCGGAAGTCGCCATCAACTTGCTTATTTAAATGGAACATCCTCTACATTATTGCAATTTTGGCTTCTGCGTGTTATTTTAGGTGGACTTTCATAAAGGTTTCCTATTCTTACAATTAACCGTTTTCGAGATACCTATTTATTTTTTTTCAAAAAAAAAAAAATGGAGAGAAACAGTGACTAGCTTCAAACCATGTGGATTTTATAGCAAGAAAGATAAAGCAACAATATTTATAGGGGGGATAGCTAAACCCCTAAGCTTCCCATCCATGCTTTCAAAGTGGCTTAATTGCATACAGGGTGCTAGAAATCTAATACCCAGTTTAGTTAACTTCAAACCTTCATAAGTCAGTTTTTTAAATGGAACACCTGTATGTTTTCTATATTCTGATACACAATTTTATTCTCTTTCGAACGGTATCAGGGTTCCCTATACCTATCTCTTCTAGTTCTTAAGTTATCTACTATTTTTTGTGTAATCACCTAAAATCATTAATTTCTTGCGAGGATAGCTGTGGAATTTTTAGCAAAACTTCAAAACAAACAACTAAAGTGTCACTAGTTATTTATTATTATTTATTCACAGACGTTGCAATATTCTAACCAGAACATTTACAGTTTTTATCCACGACTATTGTATAATGTACCCATTATACGTCTGTTTGCTCGACCTTAATAATACCCATTAATCACGGCAGTGATTAATGAGTCATTAATCACTACTGTCAGATGCTNCTTTCTTAGTAAAATATAAATATTTTTATTATTACGAAGAATATTTAATTTTACTTTACTTATTATGTAATACTGTAGTGTAAATTCACAAATGTATTGGATTTTTACACCAATTTTTAAGAGTGTACCTACAGGGTAAGTTTTAAGGTATTCTCTTAATAAAGAAAAATCTTTGGAAATGTGAAATAATGGGGTATTTTTCCTTAAGCTGTAAAATTAATGGAAATTTTATTTTATTTGTACATCACCCAACAAAAAACTCCATTTACAGGATGCGTAAATACAGGAAAAATACAATACATGTAATAACCAAATAACATGATACTAAAAAAGAAGAAAAACAATAAATACAGGGTGTCTCACGGTGACGGCCCGTTAGAATTATTTCAGACTACTTCTACTACTATCGATTTGAATTTTGAAAATTTGGGATAAAGGATTTTCGCGCATGCTCTTCTCAACTAAAATAATGGCGTCCACGTACCACTTCCGGCTATACCGGAAGTCGCCATCAACTTGCTTATTTAAATGAACATCCTCTATATTATTGCAATTTTGGCTTCTACGTGTTATTTTAGGTGGACTTTCATAAAGGTTTCCTATTCCTAAAATTTACCGTTTTCGAGATACCTATTTAATTTTTTTCAAAAAATTGAAGAGAAATAGTGACTAGCTTCAAACCATGTGTATTTTATAGTAAGAAAGATAAAGCAACAATATTTATAGGGGGGATAGCTAGACCCCTAAGCTTCCCATCCATGCTTTCAAAGTGGCTTAATTGCATGCAGGGTGCTAGAAATCTAATGCCCAGTTTAGTTATCTTCAAACCTACATAAGTCAGTTTTTTAAATGGAACACCCTGTATGTTTTCTATATTCTGATACACAATTTTATTCTCTTTCGAACGGTAGCAGGGTTCCCTATACCTATCTCTTCTAGTTCTTAAATTATCTTACCTAAAATCATTAATTCTTGCGAGGATAGCTGTGGAATTTTTAGCAAAACTTCAAAACAAACAACTAAAGTGTCACCAGTTATTTATTATTATTTATTCACAGACGTTGTAATGTTCTAACCAGAACATTTACAGTTTTTAATGAGACATATCCCAATTTTCCACCAATGAGCAGAATAAAGTTAAGAAGAATTCTAAAAAATCAACTTCATACATAGTAATATACAATTTTAATTATGTATGTTGATAATAATAATGCACTAAGATAAAAAAAGTCATAAGCGTTCAATATGACCCCCATTAACAGCTAAGCACTTGTGAATTCTAGAGATAACACCATCAGACACCGCTTTTGCTATTTCAGCTGCAGGCAATTCATGGAACGCTCTTCGTATTCGGGCAATCAAATCCTCTTTTGAAGCAACGGGTGTAGAATAAACTTTTTGCTTTATTACTCCCCAAACATAAAAATTTAATGGAGTGAGGTCGGGAGATTTCACTGGCCAATTCCACGGTCCTAGGCGTCTCATCCATCTATCTTCAAACATTTCAGTCAGCTGTTGATGGATTTGATTGTGACAGTGAGGTGGAGCCCCGTCTAATTGATACCAACACTTCCTTAGTAGGTCTAAAGGTATATCATCTAGAAAATCAGCCACAACCGTTTGCAAAATATTGAGATATCTGTCGGCATTTAAATTTTCTTCGTAGATATGGTAAGAAATTTGGTTATCTTTAATTAGAGAAAAAACATTTACGCTAAATTTATTTTGAACGTTTTTTTTCCGGATAACATGAGGATTTTCAGATGACCACAAATAAGTATTATGTCTATCAAAAATACCTTCTCTCGTAAATTTTGACTCGTCTGTCCATATAATATAGCAAAAATTGTGGATCTTCTTGTTATCGCACTAACATCGTTTCACAAAACTGTACACGTTGCACGGCGTCACCCGGATGAAGAGCAGAAAGCAGCTTAAATTTGTATGGATGCATATCATTAGTTCTTAGCATTCTGTGAATGAACGCTCGTGAAATGCCTAAATCATACTCTGCGGTACGAGTTGAGGATTCTGGATGATTATTACATTATCTTCATTTGAAGTTATTGGTTTTGGTAAAATTCGATAATTCTCTAGTTGATTTGCTAAAATTCTTCTTAACTTTTTTCTGCTCATTGGTGGCAAATTTGGATATGTCTCATTAAAAACTGTTCATGTTCTGCTTATAATCCCAATGCAATGTCCCTGAATGAATAATAAATGTAAAATATCAGCATTTGAATATGTATTGTTTTCCATTTATTATGTAAACTGTCACTGCAAAAGACTAACAACAAATTGACGCTTTAGTTGTTTGTTTTGAAGGAAGAAATTACATGATTTTAGGTGATTACACAAAAAATAGTAGATAACTTAAAAACTAGAAGAGATAGGTATAGGGAACCCTGATACCGTCCGAAAGCGAATAAAATTGTGTATCAGAATATAGAAAAACCTACAGGATGTTCCATTTAAAAAAAACGACTTATGAAGGTTTGAAGTTAACTAAACTCGGCATTAAATTTCTAGCACCCTGTACGCAATTAAGCCACTTTGAAAGTATGGATGGAAAGCTTATGGGTCTAGCTATCCCCTCTATAAGTATTGTTGCTTTATCTTTCTTACTATAAAATACACATGGTTTGAAGCTAGTCACTGTTTCTCTCCGTTTTTTTGAAAAAAAATTAAATATCTCGAAAACGGTAAATTTTAGGAATAAGAAACCATTATGAAAGTCCACCTAAAGTAACACGTAGAATCTAAAATTGCAATAATATGTATATAGGGTATATAAAATAAGCAAGTTGATGGCGGCTTCCGGTATGACCGGAAGTAGTACGTGGACTCCATTATTTTAGTTGAGAAGGGCATACCCGAAAACCCGGTATCCCAAATTTTCAAAATTCAAATCGAAGTAGTCTCTGAAATAATTCTAATGGTCCGTCACCGTGAGACACCCTGTATGTATACAAATATACTTAACCTAAATCACCATGAATGTAATGCATGTTCACTTAATGATTATTTGTTGATACGTTTGCAAATAAGTCCAAAGACTCTTGATGGGAAATGTTAATTTCTTAAACATACATACTTTTCAAATATTTTTGGTGAAATTCTACTTCATTTTCTTCTTATTTTTCTTCATCTTTTTCCGGTAGTTAGGTTCTATTCAAGTCCAATAACAAACCTATTCAGCAACTATTCAGCAAGTAACTTTGTCCTTTTAGCAAAGTCCAAAAGCTTACTTGCCTACATTTCTCTTATCTCCTTGATTTCTAAAAAGAGTTTTCCCAGGAGTGTCATTCCACTACGTGTAAATCCTGGACACTCGCCCAGGATATGCAGAGACGACTGTCTACAAGCTTTAGCTTGTATAGATGCTTCCTAAAGTGACAATGTCCCATTATAAGTCTCGTCACTTTTCTGAGCCGAATTTGATTGACACTCCATAAGTTCCTTCACATGGCTTTACTCTGGTCTTGAAGTCCAGTATGTCTTGTGTGTGACTCCATTGCCCAGATTTCCCCTGGCTACACCAGGAGATGTGTCACAGAAGGGCTCCGGACTAACGAAGGAATTAGTTAAATTAAATAGGTATTTTCCTTCTTATTTTAATTTTATTTTAATGACGTCATAACGCATATTTAAATTTTTTCAAAAGTCAAATAAGGCAAAAATGTAAAAAAGTAATTTTAATTTTATAACGTAATTAAACATTCCAATTCTACATAAAAGGTGTCCTAATATTTTGTCTATATGAAACTACCACATTTCTCGAAACAAAACAAGATGATTTAACTAAACTTACCAGTATTACTTCATTCAACCACTAGAGAGCGTAAAATTTGATAAATCATTTAAGCATTTTGCAAATAAATCTTTGTTCGATTTAAATGAAAGGATAATGTTAAAAATCGGTCAATTTCTGCCCCATTCTGGAACTTTCTGTAGCTGTCTTAAATTATTCCAATAGGCTTGTATTTGATAGAAATACAAGTACACTTAGGCAATATTCGTGTAAGATTGGGTAATCTCACCACATCTAAACTTCACACCTAAATAAGAAAAATGAAGTACCAATTTGGTCCGTAGATTGTGTAGTTTGAGCTTGATCTGCCCAATTTTGCCGCCGTTTTCATTTGTTTTAAGGCGCATTCCGTCATTCCTAGTTGCATGGAGATATTCAATGACCTCACGCACCAAGTAACATGTATGTAGGAAATTTGCAAATATAAACTAGGTATTGCTGTTCAGGACTCACTTGTGAATGCAAGCCGATTCAGCGTTTTCGCTACGCCGCCGATTGACATACCACGAGATCTCTCGATACCGATCCTTTCGGAACCGTAGGTTTGGAAATACCAGAATTGTGAGAGGCGAAGGGACTCACAAAAATCTAGCACCCCGAATTGTGACAGACGAGGGGACTCACAATAACCTAGCACCCCAAATTATGAGAAGCGAGGAGACTCATAATAATCTAGCACTCCGAATTGTGAGAGGAGAGGAGACCCAATAATCTAGCACCCCTTTCATTCTTGAGGCAAGAGAGTGCACTGTAACATATAAAGCCTCTAAGGGGTCTGAAATCGTACTACATTCTCCACGCGAAAGACCCTGGAAACTACCATTATTGTAGGCAAATCAAAGGCGTTTTAATACAATGATAAATTATTTTTTTAATACAACTATAACTGCAACTATGAATTTTTGAATGTAGACATTATATTCGTAATTTGCGTCCTCGAAAACCCCCTGAGTAAACATTTAAAGTCTGTCAACGTATCTAAATTTTTGCCGCCATATTGAATTCGCCATTTTGAATTTTGTAACTTTGACCACAAGTTCGTAATCAGCGACCTCGAAAACCTATATAAAATTCACAAACTGTACGGGAAACATCGGAAGGGGCACCATCATGCATGAAAAACATTTGGGCACGGTTTTGTAAAGGGACGTCTTTCAACAAATCCGGTAAAGCTTTTGTTAAAAACTGTAGGTAAGCAACCCCATTTAAATGTGCAGGTAACACTATCGGACCGAGTAATCTGCCACCAAAATCACCACACCGCACATTCACTGAAAACTGTTGCTGAAACCGAGATCTCTGTACAACATGAGGATTTGCATCACACCAATAATGAATGTTGTGAAAATGTAGTATGCCGGTCTTTCCGAGTCGGAAACATTCTGACCGTGCACGTGCACAAGATGCACAGGGTCGGTTTACATTTATGGTTAATTTTCTTAGTTAATTCTCTATCACCCTTTTTAAGGAGCGCACTTATTTCAGAAACACCCTATACACTTCAACATATGTACTCATACTTGCCACTTAGTTCATTGCAATCAAAATTTAAATATTTTAATTTATCTTCTTACTAAATCTTTATTGACGTTCAGTACACTTATGTTTGTGAAAAATGATTAATTTATAACTTATTTTATTATCATGGGTTCGACTTTATGGAAAAAATAAACAATACACGGGTCATAAAGCAATAATTTTCTATTTGTCGTATTACATGCAAACAGATAGTATCAGTTTTATTGCCAATTTGAAGCGAAAATTCGCGATTTTAATTTATGAATAAATTACAGTATGCACATACGATGCCAGACAATGGTCAAGTTACAAGCCATTGTCGCAATTTTTTTAGTTTATAAAAATTTCATTTTATGATGCAGTACATACTTTCCATTACCGTATTATTCAAGATCTGCTGCTAGATAGGCGAACAGTTCTGCTTTCTTCTTTGTTTAAGTAATAAATAAGTAAATAAACCAAAACCGCAGTAAATCTGCACATTAACTAGCAGTTGGAACGATTAGTCCGGAGAAAATCATTTTTAAGGTCTATGGTAGAAAGTGGTAATATCACTTTTTTTTCGAGTACATCATGATATTCTCACTACGATGCGTCTAGATTTCATTTTCATATGTAGAGTTAATTAACTTAATCCTTCAAAATTTATTGAAAGAATATCCAATGAACTTTTGAGGTACAATTAATTATTTGTTTTAATCTGTTGTACATTTGGTTGTAAACTTAAGTACATAAAAATATTTCAGGAGGAGTTTCCCTCGATTATTTTAAGACAAAAAGTTTGCATGAACCAACGTCCTTGTAGAGGTTGATGCATATTTTTACTTTCAGTTTTAAATAGTTCTTGCTTCAATTAGTTCAATTACATTAATATTGCCATTTTGTCCAATTTCCAAGACAGTATTTGACAGTTTTTAATTTTTTGTTAGTACATAAGTATGTAGAAAAAATATCTTTCTTTAAGTTAAGGCGCAATAAACAACTAAAAAAATCAGAAAAATTCCATGTTTATTTTAAATTTTGTCATACGTTTAGGAATTTACAAAATGTGTATGTATAACAACGAAAAACTCCAAACTAAATTAAAAACCTGAAATCACACAAAACAAGACGAATTTAGGAACCAAAGAAAAAACAAAAGCTGACTAATTACTACAAATGCCAAAAAATATTAAAAATTACTCTTTAATTTTCATTATTGTTTTATTTTTCCCAAATCTATGTAACCCGTGATATTTGACATGTTGTACTTGTTATCTGCATGTGTCGAAGAACAGCTACTATTTCATTTTATTAAATCTATTAATTATAAGTGTTAGCGTATTTTCTTTTTTCGTTAATCTAAAGTGTCTTCAAAGGAATTATTTTTGTTTAGTGGTTTTGCAATGGAAAAAGTAAATCTGCTATTAGATAATACCAATGAAGAATTTCTTAAAGGTCGTATTCCAAGTCATCCAATATTTGGATTTGGTTTTAATTATTTGCGAGAAAATGGCACATTCCCGAATTATTTATTCCTGCAACCTTATTAGAACCAATCCTTTGACCATTTGGAAAACACATTTAACAATTCGACAACAAAAAATGTATAGGGATAACTGAGTTTCATTTTGAACATCTATTTTAAAAACTTTTAATAAAATTTCTGTTCTTTTTCCTTTGGTTTCTGAATTCGTCTTGTTTTGTAGTTTTAGTTTTTTAACTTTGTTGTCTGTTTCCTTAATTACTTACAAATTTATTTGACAAATTCAAAAATGTAAAATAACCAAATTTTTTTTTTATTAGACTTTTTTACTCGTAATAACACAATTTTAAAAATCATTAAATACTGCCCTGCAAATTAGATAAAATTACAGTATTAATTGAAGCAAGAACTAATTGTAATTAAAAGTGTATGCATATTACACTAAGTAATATGCTGAATTTTCAGTATTAGTCAACACTGACTATTAAAAAAACAACAAAAGTGTATCAAAAATGTCGATGACATAGCTTTCATTACCCATTTGTCCAATTTTAAAATTCTTAGTTACATAAAAAAATCACGTAGGTACACGACACATTTTTTAATATGAACTCTTAATTTTTTTAACACCGGTCCTGGAATTTCCGAATGCTTGAAAATGCCAGTCGCATATCAGGCAACATTGTATAGTTTCACAAAAAATTAGAGAATTGGAACAAATAATACAAATATTACACTGAAAAGATTTTTTGGTCTAAGTGTATAAATGTATGTCAATAAAGGATAGTAGATAGTTCTTAATGGTCTTTTGATCTTCCTAATAATGAACCCTGTTTATGATAAAAGTATGTAAAATTCTTGATGACACACTGTACATTTATAAATACAATATCACAAACATACGATAGGGAGTGTTTTTTACAAACATGAAATATTATCTACTGATTTATTTCATTTTCCTGGCAACTACTCAACTGGAAAAGACAACTATTATATACAATATGTTATTAATACTACCTATTATTAATAATTTATAAATAAATAAAATATAATTAAATAAATAAACAAATAAAAATCAATAATAAAACTAAATAAAATAATTAATATTATTAATAATAAATAATCGAGTCCAGAAATAAGGCTTATACGAAAATCAGGCTTTTTTCGAAAAATATAAGAGTGTAGTAATTTGTAGAAAACTGAGAGACGAATCCGCAAATATCATGTTTGTTACCGTGTAAAGTAGTGACGTACTACTTTATTTTGAAAAATATGCCACAGATACCCTGTATCTCCGCCACTGGGCCAGGAAAAGTCTTCAGATTTTGGACAATGTTCACATAAATACATGTGCCCAATTTCAAATTATTTCACTTACTAGTTTTGAAATTATTTAAAAAGATTAAAAATACTTTTTCAAGTTTATCACCCTGTATCTTTTTAACCAAGCGTCCTAGATAGAAACTTTATCGAAAAGACTGCCTTAGAATTCACCAAAGAATACGTCGTTCTATTTTTGGTCACCATTTGTAAATCACCCTGTATAGCACTTAAATTAATTATTTAAATATATGTTCGTGACACTTCAGTCAAGAACCATTTATGTCGGGAATATCACATTATAATAATAATTAATTAAGTCTACTAGTATGCCGTAGGTAAGTTAAGTTAAGCAACAACAGTTCTACACGGTTTAGCCTTCGAGATACAAGGTGTTATGTTTTTGAAAAATATAACATTTACTCAAATATAGAAATATCTGCAAAAATATTTTATTCTTCAAAAACTTTAACATCATTTTACCTCGAAAATGTAGCAGTAATACAGGTTTACAATTTTCTCTCATTTTATCAAATAAATCAATCACTTTGAGAGAAACCGATTTACATTTTAGTAAAAAGGATGAAATGTGCTATGCTATTACTGTCAAGTTTATTGGCCGATGAGGGTGTATCATTTGACGTATAGTGGAAAAATATTTATAACGGTGAAATATATATACCAACTGTCCTATTATATTATTTATAATATCTGCAGTTCATAAGGGTCTCTGTACGCCACGTTGAATAGCTGCTTCCTGGTAAATAAATAATACCTATTGATTCCCTCTATATGTACGTTTTCGTATTGATTTCTAAATCGCTACACACTTTCCAACAGCTCCATATCAGGCACCTAACCATAACCGAATGACATAGTTATCGTTGTCGATGTTTATTTTTTGTTTGTCGAAGGAAATTATTGATATTTATTGCCATTTATAAATTAAATTTTACAGGAAACTGGAAAAAAATAATTGTTTTAATCGTAATGAGATAAAATAAGAAATTATGCGACATGATAAGTTCACTTGCGAAAAAAGGTATTTAATCTCGAGTTGGATATGTAAGCAATTATGCTTCAAATTATGAATTACTTTCTTTGTTTTCATATAGAAAACATGCGTCTATTCAGAATTACCCCTACCATAGAAGATGACATCAAGCAAAATGTAGTCCTTGTATTTTTGTGAACTAAAGTTTTTAAAAATTTTTATCATGTTTTGCTGTTCATTTATTTCATACAAATTTTGTTAGTGTAGTCTTTTAATTATTTGCCATTAAAGTCCTTTTTTCAAGATTAGGATGTGGAAGTAGATATTAAGATAATATAAGGTATATTTTAAGTTTGTGTGAACAAATGAATATATTGAATGTTCTACGTGCAATACATGAAAAAAATGACATTTAATTTGAAAAAAATTAAGTATTCATTGAAAACAGTGTCGTGGATATGATATACCTATGCCCATAATAAAAAAAAGAAAGTCGATAATGGTTTCTCGCAACCGAAACGTCATAATGAAAATCTAAATATACAGTGCAATTCCTCGAAAACGCTTGCTGTGAAAAAGTGTTTACAGATTTTAAAAATTCCTCTAAATAAAAAAGTTACAGACGATTTTCTAAAACGCCACATTTACTTTTTTCAAAATAACTCAAAAACCTGAAGAGCTAGGAGAGGTCTGAAACGTCAATAAGATAGCAACAGAACTGTCTGAAACTTTTCCCATCTAACTATTTTCCTATTTCTTACAGTTTCCAAAATACCAATACATGCATCACCCAAATGGTCCACACTGTAGTTATGGGGGTACTCAAGGAAAAGTGAATTGACTCTGGATGAAGCAAACGCTTCTTCATTGTCATACAGGGTGTGGAGTGTATAATCCTTAAAAATTAAACTACAGCTTCCTGATCATATTTGTAATAGAAAAGTCTTATACGAAAAATTTTATTATTTTAACATTTATTTAACGAAAATGAAGGCCGACCCTGTGTTATTTGTTAAAAACTTTGGAAATAGTTTTATGCGATCCGATATGCAACCTTATAATTTAAGTCGGTATAAACTAATACTAGCAATACTAAAAGAAGGTTAGGTTAGATTGTCAAAAAATTTGTGCAGTCAACTGATTTTACATTTGCATTGAATTCATTATTCACTTAATTACTAAATATTAAGCATCGTCCATCGACCTATCATAGTTAAAAAATGAAAGATTCCAGACAAAAGTTTTTATTTTGTAATTCCACGATAGTGACAATGTAATTTTTATAAGTTTGTGGATAAACTAATTTTACAATGAACCACGAAAATAATGCATTTACTATTTCCAAACGTGTCGATATGGTGTTAGTGTATGGTGCAGCTGGAGAAAATGCCCTCGCGGCAACTGTGATCTACCGGGAACAACGGCCACAACGTCATCTCCAATGTGCAAATACAATCCTACTGTGCGTTCAGCGGCTGCGAGATACGGGAAGTGTTATTCCTCGAGGTGAAGGACGTGGTCAGCACGTGAACCTTACTGTTGAAGATCAGTGTTGGAAAATCTTGACGAAGACCCCACAATTAGTACTCGACGACTCGCATAGCAACTAGGAATCTCTTCTCGTACCGTACATCGCATCTTAAGGCGCCAGCTGTTGCACCCCTATCATATGCAACCAGTTCAACAGATTTTACCCCCGAATTGTGATCAACGAATGCGTTTTTGCAGATGGTTTTTACGGCAATGTGCCAATCAAGTAGACTTTCCTGCTTATGTTTGTGTAACAGATGAGGCGACATTTACCTGTGATGCACTGAATTTCCATAATATGCACATATGGGCCGATGAAATTCCTCACGCGATTAGGGAAACTCATTTTCAACATTGGTTCTCGGTAAATGTTTGGGCTGGTGTAATAGGCGATGTACTTGTAGATCCCTATTTCTTTGAAGGACGACTAAATGGACCAACATATGCTGACTTTTTGGAGAACCGGTTGCCTGAATTATTGGATGATGTGGCATTACAAGTCCGAGCACGCCTGTTTTATCTTCAAGATGGGGCTCCTCCACACAGTACTCGAGAAGTAACGACACTTTTGAATTAAATGTTTCCTCAGTGATGGATGGGTCACTTTGGTCCTGTGTTGTGG
Source organism: Anoplophora glabripennis (assembly GCF_000390285.2). Lineage (NCBI taxonomy): Eukaryota > Metazoa > Arthropoda > Insecta > Coleoptera > Cerambycidae > Anoplophora > Anoplophora glabripennis. The sequence continues at coordinate 63,787 of NW_019416467.1, read as the reverse complement.
CCACCTCGGTCACAGGTCCCCGATCTAACTCCAATGGACTTTTATCTTTGGAGTCACTTGAAGTCATTGGTTTACAATACTCCAATTGCCACGGTGGAAGAATTGCGAAACCGTATACTTTACGCTGCTGACACAATTAGGGGAATACCTGGAGTTTGGGAAGATATTCGCCAAAATTGGGTGCAGTGCCATGCCTGTATTCGCGCTAATGGGGATCAATTTCAAGATTTTCTCATTTTGTTCCATATTTTAATGGTGTTTGTTTTTAGTGCACGAAGTTGGCAACTACAGATGCTTACGGATGTGGTTTTGTTTGCGAACTCTTGCAGTAACAACAATGCATTTAAGATAGTAATTACTATTAATTATTATTATTAGAAAATATCATTTTTTTTAAATATCTAATTTTCTTAATTTATACTTTTGCATTGAAAAATTTCCCAAAAATTGAGAAGTATCTTTCTATCTTTCAACGACGATTTGTTTACGCGGCTGGTCTACAGCACGTAACTCATCGTACAGCACACGGACAGGACCGTTCCAGAGAAAATATTTTGAACCATAATTGAACTTTAATTTACGAAAAAAAAACGCAAAAATAGAACTTTTTCGGTAAGACTTTTGTATTACAAACATCGCCAGGAAGCTGTAGTTATAGATTATACACGCCACACCCTGTATATTGCTTTATTAATGTTACACACTGTAATCCGAAAAGACTTTTTTTTCTTAGTAAAACACTTCGCACCATCAGATAATAGTTCATTATTTCCTTAATATCCAGTAATTTATAGTACACACAAGAAAACGAAGGAAGATAATCCTTCTCCACCTGCACCTTCGCTTGTCGAATGCGTCCTCGTATCACCTTTAACAAAAAGGAAATTAATTCAGCTCTCACTCGGGCACGTAGTGACCCGAATTTATTTCCTCAATTGCCCCTAAATACCCGCTCCTCTTGACAAATACGATACAGGGATTAGGGCCCTTGGTGCCGTGCCCTGTGCGTGCGGATGATACCGCCGGATTTAATCTTTTTTATACATGTTCCGTCGTTTTTCACAAGATTAGCTCAACAGAGGCTCATGCCTTGAAAACTAATAATTCTGGACGAATTTTTATATGAAAGTTTTGCCACTCAGTGGACGGAATGTAGGGTTTGCTAAATGAAAACTGAAATTTCTGTTTTGTAGTAAATATGTGAATTACTCATTAAAAATGTAATAATAAATGGACTTAAAATTCTTAAAAAAGATATTTTGATTAATTATTTATAGAAACATTTGTTGTTACAGTCTTTCCGATATCAATTGAAGAACCAACAGATTGACAGTATGTACCAGGTTCGGTCGCTGACGCAGCAACTCGACACTGAAATATTTGAAAAACTTGTTCCCATATTTATTTAGTCATACCCATATACAAGTCTAGTCGAACTAAACGTGGATATGGTAGAAATATACGACCAGTTGAAGAATGCGAGCGCGGGCAAAGAAAAACAAAGACAGTTGCATTGGACTACTCGGCAATAAACCGCAGCAGTTGACAAGTGGTTGATAAATTGCCCAGCAGTGCAGTGCAGCAATGCGGAATTTGGTGTGGTTCAAGTAATTTTAATTTATTATAGACACCTTCTATTAATCATTCATATTACAATTGTGAAAGGGAGAAATAAGAGGGATATTTTGTTTACTAATATTATCACATGGCATTTTGGAGACCTTTTGAAACGGAACAAAACGAAATTTACCACCAATATAATAAAATTGTTTGAGGACATAGATAATTAAAATATGTTGTTGGCCAAATGAACATACAGAGTGTTAAAAAAAGAGTGTAAAATATTTCAGGAGGTAATAGTTTGAACAAAATAAGCAGAAAAGTCTTAATAAACATGGGTCCGCAAAGTAACGGTTGCGGAGATATGGACTACTATTCGTTTTTCAAACATTTTATTTTATTAGGAATAAACCGACAAAGGAAGCTTTTAACAAACAAAAAACAAAGTTAAAGAAGATGTTCAAAGTGCCCTCCGTCCATTTCCAAGCAGGCACGACATCTTCGTCTCAACGATATTCGAACTCTTTCGAAAACACCCTCCTTGGTTTGGATTTCTTGACACTTTTGATTAATCCGTAGCTGCAGCTCTTCCAGGCTATTTACAGGAGTACCATACACTAATGTCTTCAAATATCCCCAAACAAAGAAATCTAGAGGGTTCAGATCAGGCGATCTTGGAGGCCATAAAACAGGTCCGGCCCTTCCTACCCATCTATGTGGAAAAGTTTGGTGTAAATGCTCTCTAACGGCCATGGAAAAATGAGCTGGAGCACCATCATGCTGGAACCACATTTGTTGCCTCTGATTCAAAGGAATGTCTTCCAAAAACTCATACAGTGTGTTCTGCAGAAAGTTGAGGTAAGCAGCGCCTGTTAATCGGTTTGGTAAAACAACAGGACCTAGAAACCTGTCACCTACAATACCCATCCAAATGTTTAATGAAAAACGTGCCTGATGTCCAGATTCTATTAGAGCATGAGGATTTTCGTCGGCCCAAATATGCGTATTGTGAAAATTAAACACTCCATTTCTTGTGAACCCGGCCTCATCAGTAAAAAGAATGTTTGCAAGAAAACGAGGGTCTTCAGCATCATGACGTAGAAACCAGCGGCAAAAAACCAAACGTGCTTGATGATCATTTATTGGATTTAAGGCCTGTACTCGTTGCACATGGTATGGATAAAGCAGTTGCTCGTGAAGGATTCTCCAAACAAGAGGACCACTAATTCCTACCTCGGCTGATATTCTCCGCACACTCGTACCTGGATTCTGCTCTACCAGTGCTAGAATTTCTTCTTCTGCTCTAGGAGTGGATACCGACCTTGGTCTTCCGGATAAATGGCACTGTTTGCTCAAGGAACCGGTATCACGCAATCTTTGGTGAATTCTTCCAAACATGCGTTGTGAAGGAATCTGGCGATTTGGATAAGCGTCAACATAAAGACGTCGCGCTTCGGTGGCGTTCCCATTAGCACGACCATACATGAAATGCATGTCTGTTAATTCTGAGTTAGAGTAACCAGCCATAGCGAAAGAAAACTTGTGCACTGAGAACAACTGTCAAATACGTACTGTTTATTTCACTAAACATCAACCAACTATTATAAGAAAATACACAACATTTTTGCAAAATAAAAAAAGTGTCTAAAAAACATAAAACATTCCATATCTCCGCAACCGTTACTTTGCGGATCCATGTTTATTGAGACTTTTCTGCTTTATTTTGGTTCATAGTATTACCTCCTTAAATATTTTACACTCTTTTTTTAACACCCTGTATAATAGATATTTTCTACGCATTATATAAAAATTATTATAATTTTTTACCTTTAGCAGAAAACTTTTTTAGGGACGCCTATGAAACTCATTAAATTTTATTGCCACGCAATTTTTTGCATGTTCAAATGACTTCAGAAAGACTATACATAACAGTATAAAATATATAAAAAAATGTTTACAATTATAATACTTTTTACTGCAGTTTATATAAAAAAAAAAATATAACTACGATTTATATATTCAGGATGTAACATTATGTGGGGGTCAATTTTTTAGAGTTACTAATTTGAAATATACAGGGTGTACCGTAATAAATTGTACACAGAGTAACAGGTGATTTGTGACGTCATAATAATGTGATCTGGCCAAATTTACCTTAGGTCAAAAGTTGATAGTAACTGAGTCATAGAGTGTCAAAATCAGAATCAATTTTTTTAGATAACCTTCGACCTTCGAAGTAATTGATGTTTTTAAACGAAATTTGGTATCATGAATGAAAAACGATTAATACGAAGAAATTTGTTTTGTTTAAGAAAAAATTTAGCATACCTACCAGGTTGTTTTTGTTGGCTTTTAAAAAAACATTCAAGGTTGTTCAATTTTATTTATTTACTTGTGTGTAAGTATATCAAAATATCAATATTCAAACGTCATTATTACGAAAACCACTGATTTTTGAGATGTGGTATGTTATACAAAAAGTGTGCATGTACAATTAAAAAATGGCACAACATACAGGGTGTTCCATTAAAAAAAATCAATGATGACTGAATATGTTCTTCTTGAGACACTCTGTATACAATTTTCTTAAGTCAAAAAATCCGCAACTAAAAATGTTAACAAAATGTATATTCCTCTTTTAGTTTCGAGTATTACATTCATTTTTGTAGCAAAATCTATTTTCAGCCTGACATTTGAATTATGTTATTTTTCTGATTGCATATTTCGATTCTACAACACTTAGATTTATTCTCGCCGTACCGCATTTAAATATCGTTCGGTAATCAACCTAGTTCGTAATTTTACTAACGTGTACTTGGATATGTTTCAAATTTCAACAAATTTATCCTCTGTACAAACAAACTCTTGTTAAACGACTCTTGACCTAATTGCCTAATATTAGCCCGATTTTATTAAAGATTTGCTTCACACATACAAGTAAAAATATACGAAGTAAGATCGATGGCGAAACTGGGAAAAAAACACTGCAACAAATTAAGCAGGCGCGTTTAGAACTGTAAAAGTCAACGGAAACAAACGAGCAGCGAAGGTAGAGATTTGGTAATTATTGCAGTAAATGGGGCAAATAGAAGGCGAAATAAATGTAGCATAGTAGGCCCTGGCGGCAATTAGCGGGGCATAAATAAGACCAGACAAAAATGAGGGTTTGTTTGGAGGGGTTTTTATTTTCGTCTCCTTCTTTATCTTTTTCGGGACAAGTATTATAGATATGGCCAGTTCTAAGCTCATCTCAAGCAGAAAAACATGACACAGAATTTAATTAACTCGGGAATTTGACTAGGGATGGACAAGAAAAATGACGAAAACAGTTCCGATTATTTTTTTTTGCTTACAAGAGTGCTTTTGTAAAAAGTAGGAAAAAATTGTCATTTGTAAAAACCATATTAAGACAAATTGGGTATACTTAAAAGTGTAATAAAATGCAACTACGTTTAAATGAATTAAAAATCATATATTTTATTATTAGTTTCTGCATTTTTTCAGTCCATTTTAAAGTGTTAAGGTAATTCAAAGAAATAAAAAAAAAAATAGATCGGAAAATTTATAATCGATATAATGTTCATGATCAAAGGAACAAATTCGTTTAAAATTCAGATACATATTTATTTTGTGGAAAAACGCTCGGTATTTTTTGTTGCGGATTCTTTGACATAAGAAAATTGTATACAGTGTGTCTCAAGAAGAATATATGTAATCATTATTGATTTCTTTAATGGAGCAGCCTGTCATTCTTGAATTGTACGGTAAATTTTGAACACTTTTTGTACAACATACCCTATCTCTAAAATCAGAGGTTTTCGTAATAATGACGTTTCAAAATTGATATTTTGAAATACACACAAGTAATTAAATAAAATGTTTAAATTGAACATTTTTTTTTAAATCCAACAGAAACAACCTGGTATGCCAAATTTTATCTTAAACAAAACTATTTTCTTCGTATTAATCGTTTTTCATTCCTTGACCCCTAGACCACTTTGATGGAGTATTTTGTGTGAATAAAAACCAAATTATATCCACGGCGATTAGTTTGCCTGTGTCATTTTGTCAGTTTTACGTTTCATTTTAAAAATGCATTTATCTGAGAAAGAACGTATTGAAGTACTTATGATGACTGGTTTTAATTTTTTCCAGTAGTGTATTTCCTTGACCTGTAGATCCACCTTAACTAATCTATATGTTACTGATTTTGTTACTAATATATTGTATTGTATTTCTATGTCTGTAAACATTTTAAATATTTTTAAATCTTATTTTTCCAAAAGATCGTAGAAAGTTTAGCTGTGTGGGTTTACAGCAATTTAAATTGTTGTTACTTCCGGGGTACCTCAGGATTAAGTTCTCAGCCCACTAATGTTAAAAATGTTTATCAATGATATTTGTGACAATCTTCAAACCAATATTTTTTTATATGCAGTGGATTCCAAACTGTTCACCTCAGTCACGTCTACAGAAAAGTGTATTACTCTGAAAACAATTAACAATGAGTGGGTACCAAAACAAAAAACTTCCATTGGGTACAACAGAGTGTACTATGACCCAGACAAGAAAAATTATATCTTACCTCTCGTTTATGTGTATTATATGGGAACAAGTTGTATGAAGCTGCACTTAATTTAAAGATGTTGGAGAATTTGTACGAATTTAATGAACATTTATTAATAAGAGCTGTTAATAGGAGCTTTTATGTTCTATTCTTTATAGTAAGCAGAAAAATTTCTAGTTCTGCTTTAGATTATCATCAATTCTATTTTAGTTTTCATTACAAACATGTCTTTTATTATTTAGGGTTCATGTATGTAAAATTATAGGTAAACAAATGTTTACCTAAATCAAGCTAATCATTTTGCTGGTTTACTTTTAACTTTTTTTTGTTTTTTTTTTGTGAAGGGGCAGACTGTCTGGAGTCTCTAGTATATGCGAATAATTATACTAAATTGGCCTACCGGTAGAATGACATAATATGCCGCTGACGAAAACTGTCAGTTATCCGCGCATCTTTAGGCGCAGCTTAATTATCGATGCAGTCAGCGGTTCCGAGAATGTTTCTTCGTATTATTGTGGTGAGTTAGTAGGAAAAGAAATTCTATTTCCAAAAAATATCTCTGCCTCAATTTATTCACTCTTAAAATATCCTCTCCCAAGTTTAAACATCCACTTGTATCTCTCCTTTACGCTTAATACAAATATAAGTTTAATATGAATGATTTGATATCGAATTTATTTTATAAATTCTTCCAGATTGTTCCGTAATTAATCGTACAATATTTAATAACATTTAATAATATTTAATACCCCTTTCACCAATTTATCCTATGTGTTTACATTATCGGCAATTTGATTCCATTTTTAATTTGTTTAACACTAGTGCCTGTAATGTTAAGTTCAGCATTTTAAGATGTTTAGTATGTCTGTTTTAGTGATTACTTTTTTTATTTTTTCTTTTTCTTTTTTCCACTTTCTCTTGCGTTTGAATTCTTTGGGCGTACATCCTCAAATAAAAATAAATATGACACTAAATTACCCATTTTGGCCCCTTATTGCAAAACAAATCCACCCCTCCACTGGCAAAACAAATGCACCGTGCAGTGCCTCCACGTCAGATATCATTCATCGACCAAAACGCGTAATTATATCTTTATGTGTTTGCTACACCATTCGATCTGGTAGAGGGTTTCGTGTCATTGTCTCTAGCCCTTTGTGTGAGTGCATTCCGCACCCCAATATATTTCGAACGATTGTGCAAGGGAATTTTTTTGTACCCCTCGCAGAGCTGGGGGATGGCATTGCTTTCCACAGCTGGTTTCTCGCCGTTAATGTTCTGAATGGGTTGGTATGCATTGCTAGGGTTTAATTGACCCATATTTGATTCTACATGAGTTTTTTATATCACTCAGTTACTAGTTTCCATGTAAAATCAAGATGTACTATAAACAGTTCAATTGTGACAAATGTTATTCCGAAATAAAACGTTTGGACAAATTCGGAAAAATATTTAAATTCATGACAAATGTATTTTAACTAATAATCTGTGCCGTGTAAAACAAAAAATAATACAGCAAAGCAAATAAAACTCAAAAGAGAATTTTACAGTTAACAGAAAAGAAACAATACAATGAATATCAATTAAAAGAAAAACAATTGAATTAAATACATTAACCATTACACAAAGTTCAACACGAAATAACATTAATTAAACACAAAACACATTAAAAGATGATTTGATGCTCTAATGTTATTAGAAATTTCTCGAATGGCAGTTCTTGGGTTTTCTTCAACGTTAAGAAGAACGTAGAGCTTGATGTTTTCATTAAATTGGCGTTCTTCTTGCTTTGATTCCTTAAAAGCACCATAGTTTATCATATTTTCTTCAAATCTTACAAATCTACGTGGTTCTGTGAAGAAATAGTTAAATACTATTTAATACCTACAATAAAAATGATTTTAATTGATTCCTCCCAAAAATGGTGGGTTTTTCAGTCATATTAATTTGAAAAACTTGATAAACTTATTGATTTTGACTTTTAAATGCCTTTTTTATAATATTTAATGATAACTTTAATCATTTTACCTGAAATTGGAGAAAAAAGTGTAATTATAACATAAATTTAACTTTAAATTTGAATAACTTTTGTACGAGTAGGTCTATCAAAAAATGATAAGGGACATTTTTTGTAGAACGTTCAATTCCCTACAAGAATACGTATCGGTCATTTAAATCCATCTATTGCTTTTTAAGGTATAAAATTCTGAAATTGAAAAATAATTTTTCCCATATTATTTAAATGGAAAATAGAAAATCACGATGCGCGACTATTTCAGAGGGGATTTTGAAAAAAAATAGTCGATTTTTTTTTAATCAGCCTAGTGATTAGTCAAAATATGTTTGCTGTCAATTAAGCAACCGAACGCTAATAATGCGGTATTAACTAATATTTTCATACTTTTTCTTAATACATGTTTCACAAAACTAAACTTTATATACATCATTGAATTCAGAATAGAAATCTGCACACTAATAAATAAAAAAAACCTATATTGCTATTTGAAAAAAAAGTTGACTATCGCTTTTCAAAAAAATAATAATAATAATAATAACAAATACACTCCAATAGGTTCACAATATGATGTATTTAAAGCCATTTCATATATTTTTTTTGTTTTTGAAAATCAGACTATAAATGACGAAGTTATGGCTTGCGGCAGACAGAATGTATAACAGCGTTGAGCTAAAACATATTGTTACAGTTTGTTGTCCGACGAATACACTGTAAAAAAGTCACTCAAATTCATTTAATTTTACTCAACTAATAAGTCAGTACGCATTGAAGGCACTACGGGTGTCATAGGATAAAAATGTCCTCGGTGGACATACACCCTCGGGCCAGAGGTCCTCGGGAAATACACTGTCAACCTTGATACATTACTGTGCATGTAACATACTAGGTAGGTGTGCTAATTAATAATATATTATTTTATTCGATAAGCTTACAAGTAAAGTCAAATCACTTGAGTCATCATGGAATATCCTGCATTTGATATTTATTAATCAATTACTGCTTTTGAGTTTTCAAAAAACTGTGTTTTTTCCCATTGCATGTTATTATAGAAAATCGTGATGTTACTTTTATTTTTAATAACATCCAGTTGGTATCAAAACAACAAAAAAAAGTTAACTACATTTTTCTACTATGACAGATGTGGTAAATCCAAAAAGTTAGTTAACCATTAATCTAACAA